>NC_071505.1:48710991-48970991 GCF_027887155.1 Malaclemys terrapin pileata
TATTTGTCTGTGGAGTGCACTGTAATCCTTAATATTGGCAATGCCACTTTTTCACTGTCTCCTAAGAATTTTTCCAGGTTTATACAAAAAATGGTTCTATAAGCATATTATATTACATAGATCAAAATAAGTTCTATGTAAGACATTTACATTTTTCCTAGATACTATGGTGATGAGTGCTGTACATATACCTGTGATAAAATAAACAAAAAGATTTTAGCAACAGGGCATTATGTAAATAATCTTTTCCCCTTCTGTCCTACTCCGTCCCTCTGTATCGTATGTAATAATGCTTTCTAGATTAAACTATTCTATTCAAAACTTCCTACTCATTGCCACTAGCTTTCAGACTATGCACTTGCTAACAATAACAGAGGTTTAGTTAACATATTTTAGATTTATTATAATATCTTCTCATTAATTCTTTGAAGTCCAACAGGATTTTCAAAAAATATTCCCTGATCCTCCTCATTTGGATCATGGCTGGCCCTACATTTTAAACCTATACAATGCCTTCATTTCTACTTGTGGCAGGTAAGCCAGGTGTGTGCAAGCAAACCCATGGAATAACATAGACCTATGAAGCCACATAGGTAGCCTAGACCTAAAGCTGCCACTGCTTGGGATTTTTCACTCCAGGGTGCACAGAAACACCCGCTGGCAGTGACAGGTATTATGTCACAGCCTGTTTTCTACCAAACAAAAGATGACAGGCAATGCAAACTGTTTTTCAAATGACAAGTTCACGTCAAATGTGTTGCTCTAATTCAGCACCCTTCCTGCCCTTTTGCCTCCAGAAACAATTATGCAAAAGAACACATAATAGGTCAGGATCCCCCCCAAACTCGATATGATCACAGTTGTAATCCTCTGGACAACTGTCAGCTCTTGCAACAGTTGGATGCTATCTCTAGCGCAGCACGATCTATAAGCAAGCCTTGCTGAGATGAGCCAATGTACTGATTTAATACCAGACCTGAACACTACAGAAAGAGCTAACAGGAAGAAATGTGACCAGGGCATATCATCATCAAGAAATATAAATTCCAAGATACACTTACAATATTTAAGGAATTCCTTATGGATTTAACATCAGTAGCTATAAATCATAGCCTTAACCCTGCAAAACTATTACTTATGTGAGAAGGCAATGAGACTACTTGAGCAAGTAAAAGTTTGAAGGATCAGGGACCATGTATTTAGAGAACAATTCTTCAGTTTTAAATCATATTTAAGCACTTGATAAATTTTAATCACAGAACACACATAACTATGTTAAAACCCACAAGACGTTTCAAAAATCAAATATAATTATATTTCAAAATAAAAATATGATCAATTATTTCCTGATACAGAAGTGATACTCACTACATTTAAACTATTTGGAGGGGGATATAGCTCGGCCTCAGAAATGTTGTACAATCCTTATTTTAACTTCATATTAATAATGGACACCCACGTATATTAAGATAAAAACTAAAATCTGTTCACATTGATGTAGTAAGACTCCACATTTCTACACTTACAATAAAGGATCTACTTTGTCAAGTTGAAAAGTACAAGAAAAACCAGGTTTATTCTTCCTGATATGTTTATTCAGTTCCCATTGAGGCAAATGAGAATCCTGTATATGGAAGGGGAAGGAGACTCTTTTATGCCTTTCTAAGACACACATTGGTATCTCAATTTTCCCACAGATACGTGTGTGGGTTGTCAGGCACATGGTCACCAGAGTACACTGAACACAACACAAAAGCTATGGATCCCACTTGTAGAAGGGGTTTTAATTCCCACAGGGTTTAGCAGAGTAAGCCAGTCAGATAGTCATTGGGAAACTCCAACTTCTCTCCATCCAGGAGATGGTCTCACTGGAGATAACAGCAGGTGTATGTTCCATAAATGCATCTGGAAAATAAACTATGGGTCTCAAATACAGCTTTCTTTTAGACAAATGGGTTTTACTGAAAACTCCACTCATTTGTGTGAATGAAGAAATAGGAAAGACTGTGGCTTTCAATGATTATGGTTAATGTTGCCCCAACCTTGAATTTCCTTATTCACAAACACTTAGACTCTTCCTCGCTCAAATGCTTCATTAAGTGTAGGGTGCTTTGAATTATCAACAGCTCTGTGGAAAATTATAATTTCTACTACCCATTATGAATTTTATATTTATTGTGAAATATTCATCATATATTTGTAAAAAAAAATAGATAACCCACCAAAATCAGTTAATTGCTCGCCTGATCTGTAACTGTATGTTATAAAACCTGCTACTTGTATGAACTCACGCATCTGGGAGGTCATACTTCATGTACCACCATGAGACTACCAACACACTGCAATGCACAGTAGGACCCAGAAGCATTCAGCAATCAAGTTGTTAATAACACTGTTGAACTGTCATAGACTTAAGGGTGCTGGAATAAAGACTGTAAAGTGAGAACATTTGTTTCTTTAAGAATCATGCGTTGAAGTGACCAGCAAAAGAAAAAAAAGAAAATAAAAAGGTGGGGGGAAGATTCTCCAGTTTATTGCTTCTTAATGATTAGGCTTGGCAGAATTTGATTTTTACTTTTTTAATAATTTTGATGGATAATATCAATGTTTATTTTTAAGCATTTTTTTCTATTTAAAATTTCAAAGTAGCACAAAATTATGGGTTTTAAGCATTCCTCACCCCCCGACTTTTATCGATTTAAAATTTGACAGTTGTAGGAAATTATGGGGGTGGAGTCAGACAAGAATTATTTAATGACAGTAGAGGTTCAGATTCAAAAAGTTAAAGTTTTATAACCGTTAAAACATGTCAACATCACGTGTCAAGATATACAAAGTATAGATCTTTACATCAAATTCTAGTAAGTTTTCAAACAGCATTTTTCTTATTTTGCCTATCTGTACATTTATTATTTATACAAATTATTGTCCATGGAAATATGTTTTCATTGGTTTGTGAAGGTTCAGTGAAATCGAAGTTTACCAACATTTAGTGATAAAAAAATCTTATTGTTCCAAGACTACTAATGATGTATATAAAAGCTTGAAAGGTTTCTGGCAATAAAACAAAGTAATGTGGGTGTTTTGCTTGTGATTCTTTTACATTAGCAAATCAGGCCTTGTCTATGAGAAAGATTCTGCAGTCTATGGCAATGGTCCCCAAACTGTGGAGCATGCTCCCAAAGGGGGTGGTGTGGAGGAACATTCGGGCCAGCCCCCATGGGAACAGAGAGGGAGCGCCACCCAGTCCCTCTCTGCCACCAGCTCTGCTCCTGGCCCTAGCCCCAACCATGGCCCCACTCCTGGTCATGTTCCGCTCCGAATCATGGTCCAAGCTGCAGTACAGGCCCCGCTCACAGCCATCATTCTGCTCCTGGCCCCAACCACAGCTCCACTTCCAGCCCCAGTTCCTGACTGCAGCTCTGGCCCTGCTCCCAGCCCCAGCTCCCCACCACGAATCTGGCCCCAGCCCAGCTCCCAACCACAGTTTCTGGGGGGCACGGACCAGGTAAGAGGTGGGGACATGAGCAAAAAATGTGGGGACCACTGGTCAATGGTGACTGCAGAACCAGTGAAATTATGACATCATCCCAACAAATGGGAGAGGAGTTTTAGCTAGACTGTTCAAAACTCGTTGCTTTTTCTTGGTGTTTGTTAGCAACTATTTATCTCCAATATCTAACGAGCACTTGATTGAAAAGATGTCTTTGACAAAGTATCAATAGTTTCCTCTTCAACCAAAGTGCGATATTCATAATACGCATCTGAGACATGCAAGAGGTCTTCCAGTAAAACCAAGGGAGACTAGAGTTGACATGCCTGATATTTCAAAAGGAAAAACAAAGCAACTTTTTTTAATATGAAAAAAAAAAAAAACCCTTTAGCGGCCTTCGTTACACATTTCAAAAAAATCTATTAATTCCACTGAAAATTCCCTTGATTATCAAAATGATTCAATGTCTTGCAATACAAAACAGTCACCTTTCAGGTACAGAGTGGCAGCCAGCCATCCTACAGACCCAATAGTGAGGACAAGCCTTGAAAAATCCACTCTACCTCTCACCAGGAGTGAGTGGAGATGAGCTGGTACCCCAAAAGTGAGTGGGAACCTTTTCCTGAAAACATGGCTAACATTATAGCTGCAAACATAACCTTTCAAATGTGAACCAGCGTGGACTGATACAGTGCTGTCTTCCTGAGTCTATGGACAGAAAGCTCCAATGACTCCAGTGCTGTTCAATGCTTTGCCAAGCAGCAAAAGAGTGAAACAAACAAGACTGATTTGTTTCACCACTGCTATTCAGAACCCTGTACATATCAGATGAACTATCAAATATCACCTCAATTTCAGGCTGCTCCAGCATCTCAGACAGCAACCATAGTCAATCCTGGGGAGCTAACCCCCCCAGAACAGAGCTTGGGGGAGAGGTAGAAAAATGGAGACATCTACGCCATTCCATAATAGTCAAAAGGCTCTTGAAAGGGTGTCAAACAATAGACACACTCTTTACCCTTCACAACTGCTGTGAAGTTTTGTGGGAGAAATTAAATAGTAGAGATTTACACTCCTCCTCTCCCCTCCACCACCACACCTCTCCCTAGCAGAGGCCAAAAGGCTCTAGGGGATAGAAAAGGCACAGACAGAATTCCATCTCACTGATCATGGAACTAACAATAAATGGTAAATTAGGTACGAGGGATAATGACTTGATCACATTTATATTGTGGAAGCGGAATACAGTCCAGACCAGTGAGATCCATCGATCTACCTACCTATCCTTGGTATTTTAAACGGGTAAATTTCATGAAGTTGCAGAAAACAATTACAAGCCAAATCAGCTGAGAGAAAGAATTCAATCAGAAACACGTAAATGACAACTGGGAATTGTTTAAGAACACTTTACTAAATGCCCCAAAAGCCACAATCGAAGAAGGCCATATTGGTTAAAAAAATTGACCCGGGGAAGTGACGGCAGCAGTTAAAAATAATTATATATATATAAAAAACACAAGGGAAAAAAAGAGGAAGTTGATAGTAATGAATTTAGAAGCTAGGAATTATAGAAAATTGATAAGGGAGACATAGAGAAATCTATGGCCAGAATTAGCGACAATAAGAGGGAGTTTTAAAGTATATTATGAACAAAGAGAATCCTAACAATGGTATTGGTCCATTACAAATTATCAGTTATAATGACAGAATTATCAATAATAATGCAGAAAAGGCAGAAGTGTTCAATAAATATTTCTGTTCTGTATATGGGAAAAAACAGATGATGTAGTCATATCATTTGATAACACTCTTTCCATCCCACTAGTGTCTCAAGAGGATGTTAAAGATTAGACATTTTTAAACCAGAAGGTCTGGAACACCTGCATCCAAGAGTTTTAAAGGAGCTGGCTGTGGAGCTCGCTGGACCATTAATATTGATTTTCAATGAGTCTTGAAAGAGTGGGGAAGTTCCAGAAGATGTGAAGAAAGCTAATGTTGTGCCAGTATTTAAAAAGGGAAACAGGATGACAAAGGTGATTATAGACCCATCAGTCTGACATCAAGCCCAGGCAAGATAATGTAGAGACTGATACGAGATTTGATTAAATAAAGAATTAAAGGAGGGTAGTGTAATTAATGCCAATCAACATGGGTTTACAGGAAAGAGATCCTGTCAAACTAATTTGATATCTCCTTTTGATGAGATTAGAAGTTTGGTTGATAAAGTTAACAGCATTGATATAATATACTTAGACTTCTGTAAGGCATTTGACTTGGTACCACATGACATTTTGATTAAAACATAAAAAAGATGTAAAATTAACATGACACACATTAAATGGATAAAAAGCAGTCTAAATGATAGGTCTCAAAATATAATTGTAAATGGGGAATAATCATTGAACAAGTGTGTTTCTAGTGAGGTCCTGCAGGCATTGGTTCTTGGCCCTACAATATTTAAATATTACTATATATGAGCTGGGAGAAAGCATAAAATCACCACTGATAAATGATGACACAAAAATTACAGATGATATAACAATTGCGGGAGTTGTAAATAACACAGAGGACAGGTCACTGATACAGAACAAACTGGATTGCTTGGTAAGCTGGGTGCAAGCAAACAATATGCATTTTAATATGGCAAAATGTAAATATACATATGGAATAAAGAATGTACGATATACGTACACAATAGGGAATTCTATCCTGGGAAGCAATGACTCTAAAAGAGATTTTAGAGTTGTGGTGGATAATCAGGTTAACATGAGCTCCCAATATGATGCTGTGGCCAAGAAGGCTAATGCGATCCTTGGAACAAACAAGGGAATCCTGAGTAGAAGTAAAGAGTTTATTCTACCTCTGCAGTTGCCACTGTTGCAACCGCTGCTTGAATAATGTGTCCAGTTCTGTTACCCACAATACAAGAAGGATGCTGATAAACTGGGGTTCAGCGAAGAACCACAAGAATGATTAAAGTATTAGAAAACATGCCTTATAGGATAGAGCCAAGGAGCTCAATCTCTTTAGCTTAAAAAAGAGAAGGCGGCGGGATGATTTGATTACAGTCCAGAAGTACCTATGTGGGGAACAAATATTTGATAATGGGCTCTTCAATCTAGCAGACAAAGGTATGGCACAATCCAATGGCTGGAAGTTGAAGCTAGACAAATTCAGACTAGAAATAAGGTGTAAATTTTTAATGATGAGAGTAATTAACCATTGGAACAACTTAACACAAGTCATGGTAGAGTCTCCATCACTGACAATTTAAAATCAAGATTGGATGCTTTTCTAAAAGATATGCTATAGGAATTATTTTGAAGAATAATTCCCCCCCTCCCCCGAATCCAAGGATAGCAGCCTGATAAAAATCCCAGTACATTCTCACAACCCAGCAGCTGCAGGAAGGGCTTGAGCAGCATTGCCTCTGGTGGAGATCTTCACTATCATCTTGATCTACCTCTGGTTATCGGAATTACTCCTCCACTTGCAAGTATCTTGTGACTTTTTCCTAACACTGACAGAGAGTACAGAAAGTTTTGTCCAAAGATACTTCCACAACGTTCCCCTTATTAAAGCTACTATGCAATGTGCTACAATCACCAGAATAAACTGGATTCTGGTTCTGATAATCTTATTCAGCCAAAAGCTCTGTCATCTTCTCAAACACAAAATGAGTCTCTATCAACTCCCCTCCACTGAGATATGGAATAGTCCTTCACAAAAGGTGCTGAGTCTCCTTCCCCTGACTTAACAGCCTTGTACCCACGCCAAGAGCTCCATGTCATAGCTTTTGATTCAACCTGCTGGCACCGTGTTAGCTTCAAATCCATGGATTGGTAATCAGATTCCATCAGAAAGGAGGAAGGGGAAGTCTAAGAGGATTGGAGGTTATTGCACCCTACATGTTTCACACCTCCCAAAGGCCAGAAAACCTCCCTTTCCCAGAAACATCTTCCCAGTCACCTCTCAAAGCCTTTTGCTGTCACATTCACCTTGGAGACAGCTAGTTTCCAAATGTAAAATCCTTCATACAGCTAATTTTTAAAGGAAAACATCTAAGACATCTGAATACATGTTTTCCTCTAAATAACCAAAGCCAGCCACTCCACTGCCAACAAAAATAAAATCACTATTTTAGTGAGGCCCACAAAAACAATGATTTGAGCTCCCTCTGCAGGCTTGACATCTGTAATTAACTAAGAGACCCTTTTCCCAAGGCTGTGCAGACATCAATGGATAATGATGATGTGCAGAAACAAAAATGTTTTGACAGGGTTTGGCACAAGAGTAGCTGAAATTGTCATTGTTATTGTTGTTAAAGTTAAGACATTTGGGCCAAATTTTGGCCTAGCATAAGCAGGTGTCCTCCACTGAAGTCAAAGGAGTGTTACACATTTACCCCAGCTCTAAATCTGGTTTGGTAAATTTAGCATCATTGAAATGACAATTAAAATTAAATTAAAATAAATCCCTGTTAGCTACTTGGAAAAGATTAAAATCATGTGGGGGGGGATGGCAATATTTTATTTTACAGAATCTGAGTATTGCCAACACAGATGAGTAAAGACGATAGACATTTGAAAGATTAACCTTTTAACTTTAACTGTTACAAAGTATATTACGCTGCTGCATTAAGGTTCATGTTGATTTAGCAGTACAGAGTATACAGACTATTACATTCACAAAGGGCCCAATCCTAGAGCCAGAACTGCACACTCAAACCCTTATCTTGGCATTAAAAGTCTGTCTACACAGCACACTACTGATGACAGCGTGTAGGGTATATGTAGCTGCACGCTGCAGTGAAAGACAGGCTGCATGCACACTGTGGTGTGTAGCTACATGTGGCAGTGAAAGGTTCTGGCAGGAGGGAGACAGCAGGGAAAGGTTCCGGCAACAGGGAGCTGCCAGAGCCTTTCCCTGCTGCCTCTACCTTCCGGAGTCTTTCCCCACTGCCGAAGTCAGTGTAAACAGGAAAGGCACTGCTTGGGAGAGTAAAGAGCCCTATAGGGTACGTAATTTTAAGGTTCAGGCTTGTCTTTACTCGCCTAAGCAGTGCCTTACCATCTACCTTATTTATACTCACGTTAGGTAGCATGCAGTGTATTTACTCTACATGCCACCGTAAGTAGTGTCCAGTGTAGACGTACCCTAAGTTTCACTAGAATCAGAATCCCACTGAAGTCAGTGGTATTCCAGGCAGGAATAGGAGTATGGGAGCACAGATCTGTTTGAAGCTTCAGGGACAAACATTAAGAAAATTTTCCTTTTAAAAACTGACTTATCTTGCTTCTATTTTTTATAAAGATAAAACTGGAGATTTACAGTTCACATATGATTTAGGAAAAGCTATTCAGACAGTGCACTGTTTTGAATTAAAAAAAAAACAAGAAAAAATCTTTCATAAACAAAACAGCTTTATACAATTAAAAGTGTGGCCTTAAATCTGTGCTTGACAGTAATATTCTTCCTCCTGTCCTAACTCTCATTTTTTCCCAAGCCTTATGTACTCCTGGCCCTGTGTTCAGTTATGGGACAAGCTATGAGAACACAATGCACTGTCACAAAGGACTTCTATTACAGCCAAAGACTTGACAGACAGCAGGCATAAAAGAGAATTATGGAATATAGCAATGAGAAAGACCGAACAGTTAATTTAGTCCAATGCAAGATAGTCCCTTATTGTACATTTAGAAGTGGTGACTCCACCCAAGTTTTAAAGTGCCAAGCTATGGAGCTTCCACTACATCCTTTGGGAGTCTGTGCCACATTGAAATTTTTCACTGTCAGCAAAATGTTACTAATATGCAGCCTATATTTTCCCTTTCTTAATTTGAACTGATTGTTTCTAATTACATCCCCTTTCCCTAGGCTAAGTAATTCCTCTCCATCTTTGAAGTCTATATATTCAAATATTTGTAGATTGTTCTCCTTTTATTTGTACCATAGTCTCTCAGATACCATTATCCTATTCTATTCAACATATTTGGATTCTTATACTGCACCCATCACCAAGGTATTGGAGCGTTTGTCCAACCTCTACCATGGTAACAGGGTTCTTAAACATGCAAAAGATAATCTAACTATATACATACTTATCATCTCTTTTAATCTTTCTCCACATATCAACCCCCTCCCCACCGCTTAATAAACTTGCATATTACCTTCCATGGGTCATGAACATTTTTGGGAAGTGGGGCCTAGAATTGAATGCAATGTTTTACATCAATTTATACCAGTAATATAAATAGGGACCATTATCTACTAGTCCTGTGACTTGATACCTCTGTTATTATTATTGTTACTACTACAATTATTGATATCTAGCTCTTATCTAGCATGTTTCACCAGCAGATCTCAAAGCACTTTACCAAAAAGGTCATTATCCATCATTTTTACAGATGGGGAAACTAAGAAACCGAGAGGGGAAGTGACTTGCCCAACATCACCTAGCAGGGCAGTGGCAGAGCTGGAAATAGAACTAGATCTCCCAAGTCCCAGTCCAGTGCTCTATCCACTATGCCACTGTGTCTGTGTCATTGCAGGCTCATGGCTAACTTGCTATCACCCCTATGTCTCTTTTGGCCATGTTTCTGTGTTTTGGATTATTTACTCCCAAATGCATTTAGTTGCCTGTAAGCAAGAAGAATCTCATTTTCTACTCATGTTTTTATTCTCTCTGTTGTAATCTATTTAGGTACTCAAATGCTATGGTGATGGACACACTATAAAAACTTGGATGGACCATATCAGACAGATTAAATTAAATGGTGACACAGAGCATCCTCACCTTCCCACCCCTACACAAAATATATATTTGTGCATTCTCATACTGAATACTTTTCTTGTTACACTTCTGCTTTAACATTCACAGTGCTCAACTCCTCCCAATTTAGTATCATCTTAAAATTTCATTAACATGTCATTTAGTCCCTATTCTAGGTCATGAATGAAAATATTTAATAAGACCATACCTAAGAGAAGTCTCTGTAATACCCTACTACGCAACTTGCTATTTTGCCATTTAAGCATGACCCTACGTTTACAATCCTTTAGCCAGATTTCAATCTATATAATCATATTCATATGATTTAAAATATTTTTGGGAGATACTTCTTTTAAATCTCCCCCCCAACCCCGCCATCACTGGATCTGTAATTCTGTCAAAAAAGCAATCAAGTTGATCTGACAAAATATATGTGCCGAAGGTACTTTTGAAAACAGGACTTAGACATTTCTTAACATTTTGGCCCTATTCTTTACAAACCAGTCCCGATTACCATGGTTATTTTTGTCTAGCTATTAAGATTTTTTCTTCTTAATATTTATTCCATTATTTTACAAGGAGTATAAAACATTGCCAACACAAGTGGATATCAAAAGAAACAGCAATTTGTATGGATTCAATAATAGTTTTAATGATTTAATTATTATTTCCTGGCTCATATATTGGCAGTCAGTGACAGCTCTATATGTCAGGCAATCTGCAAACAACCACCCCAGCAAACTGCGCCAGCCATATAACACTGTTCATTAAAATCTGTGAACCTGATATCCATTTTTAAACTAATCCCAGAAAAAAAGTGTTCCTCCTCCCTAAAGGTGACTCTCTTATCCTTACACTGTCCAGTTTCCATTGTGCCAGTTCTCATAACTCCTTCACCCACACTTGCCAGTCATCATCCTTGTGGGAAATTTGAATCCCAATCCTCATTCACTCTTGTAGCCATCTTAACTACTTAGATATAATAGTATCTCAGCCTAGATCCACAAAGATGCTTAAGTGCCTAACTACCATGGTAGGTGCCTAAAATGTTCAAAATTTAGGCAACACTGAGATCCTCAAAACCCCCACTCAACTGCCGCCTAATCCTCTAGGTTCCTAAAATCCCTAGGTACCTAAATTTCTGCTGCTAAAGTCAGCTGGGTGCCAAAGTTTCCACTGCGCAGCATGCACAAAGCTACCTAAATCCTGATGTTTTGCACCCTAGTTGACATCTGAGCTCCAGTAGGATTTTCAAACTAGGCATTCCCCCACCTATCTTGGCCAATCTAGTAAGCATGCCCAGAAAGGCTGACCTAGCCCCTAAGTGCAGGAGAGGCTTCATGGCTGTGAATCCCAACTGGAGAAAGGCTCTTCCTTCCAACCAAGAGTTAGGTGCCCAATTGCTTTTAAATGGTGAATCTTAGCCACACGCCTCTCCTCCGTTTTTCCAACTGCTAGTGTAGGCAGTTCCTCACTAAGCTTGCTGGCTTCTGTGAATCCCTTCTTAGTCATATAAGTCTCCCCATGCATTGGGTAGGGAGCCTGAGTGACTAACACAGGGCTCCAGCTTCCCCTGGGCAGCAGGGCCTCTAAAAGTTAGGTGCTGCATTCCTCAGTGTTGCCATGATCAATTCCTTTAGAGGATCTAACCCTCAGTTCCTCTGCCACAGGGAATAAATCCTCATTATACTTAAAACATTTTTAATGCATAAAAATTAATGTGACTGTGGTCCATATTCGGTGTCCAGATGAAGCTTAGACAATAAGGCACAGAGATAGGCCTAATGCAAGCGGGTTTAACTTCACTAAAGAGCAGCAAGCCTTAAGCTATATGAAAGTTTGGCCCTAAGAAATACAATGTTTGACAAGGCAAACAAAAATATTACTGACTAAGTACACAGCTTCTGGCAGCTCATGTAAATCATATTCCCATTTTAAGGCCTGATTCAGCAAGGTACTTAATGTACATTCACAAATTTAACCCACTAGTTTCAGTGTGAGGTCTGATTGGGGTCCTTAGAGTTATGCTGATGTTCAAGTACCATGATGAACGGAAGCCTTAATGAACATTTCAGAAGTTATTTCAGTTAACTGATAAGCATATTACTAGTTTAAGATATCTATGTAAGATATATCTATGTGAATATCTTAGTGGCTCTTTGTTTCTTTCACTTTGTAGATTTGCATCTTGGCAGGGGGTTATATTAGATGACCATTGTGGTCCCTTCTTACCCGGTGGTTCTATGATTCCCCTTCTGAATCTCTTAGTCCATGGTTCTCAAAGTTTCTGCAGACCATTTGAGCTCCAACAGATTATAGTTTCACCACTGAATCTCCCAGACAGTCTGGAATCATCTGTGACACCATCTTCTTGATCATCTGTAGACTCTGTAGGAGAAATGGGGATCTCTTTTGGACCTCTTTAGGACTGGGTGTTCAATACTGCCCCAGCTCATGTGAGCACTGCATGGACACCAGATCTGACTTCTTCTGAATTGCAAAGGGCAGATCTTGCTGTACACAGAAGCTCAAAAGCTGATTTTTTGTAAGCTGTTCATAATTCATGCTTGATGGCTATCTTTTCCCTAACAGACTAACACATCTCTCTTTGCTTTCAGTTGAAGAGTAGAGAGTTTAGGTCCTTACCAAAACCTCTTTTAAAAAGCTTTTTAAAAAGCTTCATGCTGCTCCAGTGGCTTCCACCATATGTCAAAGACCTGGCTGGACTCCTTGCGGATGCTCACCGGGCAGCTACATTTAGATCCATGCACTGGATGTGTGTGATTGTAAGCTCTCGACTCTTTGTCTGGTGCTTGTTCTAGGGAATTGGACCTCATGGTCTTGCTGCCCTGGGCCCCTGGTGTTGACACCCCAACTGTTCCCAGAGCTCCACTCTCATGGATACTTTATAATTAGGGCCCTACCAAATTTATGGTCCATTTTGTTCAATTTCATTGTCACAGGATTTTAAAAATAATAAATTTCATGATTTCAGATATTTAAATCTGAAATTTCACAGTGCTGTAACTACAGGGGTTCTGACCCAAAAAGGGGGTCAAAAGGTCACTGTGTGTGGGGAGTTTGCAGTGCTGCTAACCTTACTTCTGCGCTACTGTTGACAGCGGCGCTGCCTTCAGAACTGGGCGGCCAGAGAGCAGTGGCTACTGGCCGGGAGCCCAGCTCTGAAGGTAGAGCCGCCACCAGCAGCAGCACAGAAGTAAGGATGGCTTGGTATGGTATTGCTGCCCTTACTTCTGTGCTGCTACCTTCAGAACTGGACCCTTGGTGAGCAACCGCCGCTCTCCGGCCACCCAGCTATGAAAGCAGTGCAGAAGCATTGGTGTCAATACCACGACCCCCCCTAAAATAATCTTGTGACCCCCCTGCAACTTCCTTCTGGGTCAGGACCCCCAATTTGAGAAATGCTGGTCTCCCCCCATGAAATCTGTATAGTATAGGGTAAAAGCACAAAAAAGACCACATTTCATAGTGGGGAAACCAGATTTCACTGTTCGTGACGCATTTTTCATGGCTGTGAACTTGTTAGGGCCCTATCTATAATTTATTTCTTCAGGGACACGTGTCAGTTGAAGTAAATAACACAGATTTTGCAGAGGAGTTTCTAAACCAATCACATTGTAATCATAAATAAATCACAAGAAATAGATCTAGGCAAAATAAGAAACACCCGTATGCAATTCTTTCCTCACAGTCCTCAGCACTCTTGAATGTTCTTTTGAGTTTTGGCCAGTGCCTTCAGGGGCCCCAGGTCCCCACTCCTGGACCTCACTCATCTAACTTATTACAAGAAATAAATAATAGACTAATCAAAGGCAAATGTGGTTCCAATCCTACCTGATATTTTTGTATACAGTATCTATTTTCATATACAGACAATGCAGCTAACTTGAATCCACTGAGTGAACATAGGTTTACATCTTGAATAGGACTGAGGTTCAGCAGTGGTTATAAAAATTTACAAGCATGTCCTTCTTGTCATCAGCAGGAATCAAGTGTTTGGTGTGGGCCAAAAACAGCAATTTCTTTGTGTGGATAACTTCAATTTTAAATCAACTACTTTTTCCTCTCAGAGTCATAATGTAGACATTTAAGTGCAAAAACGTATCTTTACTAAAACTGAAAGCCTACTAATTTTGATAATCACATTGATTATTTGATTATATAATGCAAAATCTTTGTTAAGTAGGCATGAAGCATGTAAACTATCCTGTGGTGATCCAGGGCATAGTGCTATGCATGGCTTAGTATTGTACCTGTCATTTTACTGTAGTAATTGGCCAATTTTTTATATTCGGTAGCAAGATACAGTGGGACAGATCAATAAAGCTACACAGATTAACGCCATCTGTACAAAGAACTATGTAAAACCCAAACATTTGTCTGGAAGGTTTATACCCTGGTTTAAGAAAAGCAATGTTGAAAAACAATTCAGTATTATTTTAAAGAATGATGTATACAAATTTAACAACCAATTATTTTGCAAATATGTTAGTTTATTGTACACAAACTACATATTGAAATAACAAACGCCACATTTCATTCCTAAATGTAAATATCTAAATATAAATATTTTATTTTACAAATAATTGATATAAGAATACGCTGTTAATCCTAATGAAAAAGTATGCATCTTGGTATCAGCAAGTAAAATCCCAGAGAACAGTGTTATTACAATGAAGAATATGGCACACACTTAGTTTTACTACACATATCTCAAAGCACTAATATAAATACTAATACATCTTACCAGTAGGCAGCACTGTTACATCTTTATAGCATTGCTCTTAGCAATGTTAATATCATACAGTGCCATCTGTAACTTATTACACATTATCTGACCTTTACTTGCCTTCAAGCCTCATTATTTTCTCTTTAGACTTTATATCTCCCAGATTTTCTTTGATTTTAAAAAGTACAATTAGAACTAATACCAAAATTCTTAAAGAATATTTACAGCACATCAAAAATAAGAAATGAAGGGTGCAATGGTTTAATGCATTTTAATCGATCAATTAAAATGACCATCACTTTTTAAACGAAACTAACAATTTTATGTTGCACAACTAATACATGATTTCAGGCAAACAGCCAACTCACGGGATTGAAGCATTTCATATTTGATTGATGAATTTTAATTTGCATTTAGGTCTTATGAGAACACATTTATGAAGTTTACAAACAGTTCTGATCCTGCAAAGCATTGCTCATGTGAATAGTCCTTAGTCACGTGAACAATGTCTTAAATGGGCTACTCCCATATGTAAGGTATTAGAGGATAAGGTCTCATAGTTTTTCAATATGGACTATATGAGTATCATTTTCTTAAAAAATCTATTGTTACAATTATTTTTAATATAGCCAAACTTGCCTATCATAAACTCTTACAATATCATATGTATCTGGTGACTTTCATTCTTTATAATCTATACACCCTTTATCATTAATCAGTTGGAACTTTTTCTTACATTCCTTGATCACTAAAATTCCCAGTGAAGTCAATTGGAATTTTGGATGCACAAGGAGCAAAGCATCAGGCCCCAAATATATATGCACCCAGCAGACAAGGTTACTGTCAGGGGTTAATAGGTATATTTACAAAGAAACGGTAATGAATCCTTTTGTTAGAGGAAAATATATATTAGGGTACAAATTTACAAAAGAACAGACAAAGCATTCTAATGGTAAATTTGTAAACAAGATATAGTATCATATATCTTAGCAGGGCCGAAGATTTTTTTTTAAAGATTCTGTCCTACTTTCACACCAAAATTATAATATCTATTTCATAAAAAGGCACTGAAACGTAAAATGGGCCAACATCAAAATATAACAAGGAAGCAAAGATAAATTAGAGGAATTCTTTGGTTCTTTCCCTAACTAATCAGAGATATACAGAAAAGGATCTTTTAAGTTTAATGATACCTGCTCATTAAATGATGCTAAACACTAAAATACCACGAACAGCAGGGAATTTCAGTTTACATTAGAGAAAAAAAATAAAAGGGTAAAAATGACTGAAGTTGGTCAGTTCAAGCTGATAGGGCACTTCAAATGAATAACAGAAGAATAAAAGAGACACTCTAGGTTAAATTAGGTTCTCCTATGCCTTTTCTTGAAAGTGCTTAACTTCACAAATTTTATTTGAATTAACTAACCTGCCAAAATCAAAGACCTGAATAGGGGTAAAGTTAAACAAGCAACTACACTTCACAGTAAGTTTACCCATTAAACAGCAGATAAAATCTTAGCATAAGAAAAAGATGGTGGATATACTTTTTAGAATGTGTAATCCTCCTTCTCTAACCAGGGAAAAAGGCATGCCTTTTATACTGTTGAAATAAAAGTGTATCACAGAATAAAATTATTCAGATGCTGAACTTATTTCATGTAATAATTTATTTGTAAGAATTCTCTTCTTCATAAGTATAGTATGCAATTACTCGTCCCTCTTTTTGAAATACATATAATACTTGACTATTTACCATTTTAGTTTGGCATTTTAGGATGATATTAAAAAAAGAGTTACACTGTATTACCTAATAACTGTTATAAATATATAGTAAAACATTTAAAGAAAACTAAGCCATTCGAAGAAATCTTCAAGGTTAAAAAATCAGCTTGTAAATAAATGGAACAAGGTTACAATTCTTTCAAAATACACACAATTCCCCATGCTACCTTGCTTTGAAGATTATTACATTTATCATTAAAAAGAAGACAATTCCACTGTGGAATTTTTTTTTTTTTTTGCTAGCAATAGTTGGGTACTCAAAAAAAAAAAAAAAAAAAAGAAGAACACCAAAACCCTATTTCAAATGTATTCAACCTGTTTCCTCAGACTTTCAATATACCTCTTTTTCCTGCTTTAGAAAAAATAATAAACATTATCCTTTTATTCAACATGAAAACATCTCCTCCAAGCTCACATGCTTTATATGCAAAGGCCCCGATCCTGGAATTGGATCCACATGGGTGGAACAGTGAGATTTATACTCTGCCGAGGCACAGGAATCTGCTCAAATGGATCCAGCTCCAAGACTATGGCCAAAATGAACAATTACTAGCATTTCACTTCTTTCATTTTATTACACATAACATTTCTGTATCTATTTATCAATTCTAAATAGTGGTTTTTAGTGGGGAAGGAAGAGGAGGAGACGGTGACTGAACAAAAGTTTGACTGTATTCAACCAGAAACCAAATATTTTTGTCAGCAGTGGTTTACAAACTATTGTCTGTGAACTGTCAGTGGCTGACAGAGACCTTCTCCATGATCCACAGGCTGGCCATAAAGATAAAGAATGACGCAGGGATAGCTGGGGAGTGGCAGGGAAGCTGGAAAGGTAGGCCCACAGTTTTGTTTTGTTTTTTTTTAAAGGGGTAGGGACTGTTCTATGCAACTTTTTAATTAAACTGTATTATTCATCCTGTACAATTAACTATTATGATTTTAAAAGCATTTCCTTGAAGACTGAAATAATCATGAAGTGTAACATTCTCGCAGCCTCAGAATGTAATTTTTATAGGAAGAAAATCTATTACATATTAGAATTACCAAAAGTACTTTCATTTCCAGGGTAAAACTGTTCTTCCATTCCCTCTGGGCTGATCAACCAAATAGAGACTTTGTATGGGTCTCCTGTCATCTCCAGAATTGGAGTCTAATCTTTGGCCTTGTGATTAAGACACTGGACTGAGACTCAAGAGAGCACAGTTGTGTCCTCCAACTAATGGACAAAACACAGTCCTGCTTTTCGGAGCTGATGAGCCTCAGATGTTTCCATTAACTTTGATGTGAGTTCTGGTTGCTCAGCATCTCTGAAAACCACACCATTAATCTCAATGGGCTAAAGACTCACAAAAGGAATTAGGTGCCCTAATAATCTCATAGAGATGCCGGCCTTCCTCCAGTCAATCACTGCATTCACAAATGGCATTGCATGATCTTTGGATATGTTGCCATTGCCAGGATGGGAAAAAACACCCCATCACACCGTGCTCTCAAATTCATCATTGTTGGGCAAAGAGGTGCACGCCTTAATCTTACCTGGCATTGCCCCAGAGATTTGTGGATTTGCAGTATTTAGCCAGATCTGAGAACTTCACTCGAAGATGCCTGGCACAATGACATCAACCGTGGTCACTCTGGCTGGTGCAACAGTCCTCTGTAGACTGGCACATTTGATTATCATCATGATGATGATTAGGTACATCTGTCCCTGTTCATTGTATATGGAGTCTAGGCACCTAACTCAGACCTTGTGAATCCCTGTGATGCCTAAGAAACTAGACCCTTGTGTCTCAGATCCTCATCTATAAAAGAGGGATGGTAAAGCTTACCTAACTCAGAGAGGTGTTGTGAGGATATATTCACTGTTTTAGAAGCATTCATATATTATAAGTGGCACAGAAAAGCAAATAAATAAAGTCCCAATTTAAAGGTTACGGTACTTTTCCTTTGGTCAGTGACTGTCTGTGGAATGCCTAATAAAACATCCTGCAGACATCCAATTGTAAGGGGCCTCCATTGAGACAAACTCTATCCTCTAAGACAATGCAACACAACATAAAATTGCTGTGTGACTGATGCTGCATCGTCCCCAAAGATATACTGGAATGCTTTAATGACCTGCAGACATAACTGGCAACATGCAGGAAAACATTGGACATCTGGGTATAGTCTTTAAAAAATTAGGGCAGGTACCAACTGTAGCCCACCCAGAATTTCTTGTTAATTTTATTAGCTTTACTATGGTAGTATGCAAAGAGACAGTCAAGATTGGAGTTTCTTTGTGCTAGGTGCTACACAAACGTATGAGAAGACAAGGTCTTTTCCCAAAAAAGGTTAAAAAAGACATATGAAAGATGGGGCTAATTAGATGAAGCATAACATAGGAGTAACTTTTGCGACTGAAGAAGTCCAGATGTTTGAGCTCCTTGTCATGCAGCATGGACTTGGAGCGATGCTGTCTGACTTTCATTTACCGTATCCACCACAAGAGAGTTCGGTGTAGGATGGAAGAAGTGCTCCAAGCCTTTCAGAGTGACATAATACTTCTTCTTGTCCCTCTTGCCAATGGGAGGGACAGTGACTTGTTTCTGCCATAGTGACTTGGCTGGTCTTAAAAGGGTGTCATTTACTGGTATAAAAACAACAAGGAGTCCGGTGGCACTGTTGTCAGTAGCTACCAGTGTGGTTCTCTGCTCTTGTTCGATGATGATAACAGTCGGCTGTGTGCATGTTCCCTCTGTGTGCTGCCCCAGTTCTGCGCAGATAGCTGACACCGTAGATCCCGAGAGAACCCCCAAAGACCACAGACTCTAGTAAGGTACGAAGGCACCCGGGCAGGTTTATTGTCAAACGAAGCACAGTAATAGTTTTCTATAGACTCTACAGGACATACTACCAATATGTGTCCCCTGGCAATGGACACAGCTCAGTCAGGGGTGGGACACTCCACTGCCCCCTAGGCTGGACGACGATGTGCACTTCCAGACCTATTCTTATACAGGTGCAGAACAGATTACTCATCCCTCCTGACGTATTGAGGTGCAGCCCCTTTACTCATTAGGGTATTGATTCTCCCGTTACATGTTGGTTCAAACAAATCTATCCATCATGTTGTCCTTTTGGCCCTGTCTTTAAGATGCACCTGCCTGTTCCTCGTTATCTCTGTAGAGTGTTCTGATGCCATCTTGGCACAAGTTCCTCTTATTAGCACTTATGTGTGGATGCACCTGCTTCTAGCAACCCTCTTCTCGCCAACTTCTGTGAATGGGGCCTGCCTCAGGCTCACAGCCCAACTTTTGCTTAGCAATGCCAGGAAGTACTTTGGTTCAGGCTTCAGGCCTCAGACTGGGCCTCTGATACAACAGTTTATGTTTCAGGGCCTCATCTTACTACAGGCACCTTAAAGACTAACAGATTTATTTGGACATAAACTTTCATTGCTAAAAAAAACCTCACTTCTTCAGATGCAACTGTTATTCTTTAAGGTGCCACCGGACTCCTTGTTGTTTTTGTGGACACAGACTAACACAGCTACCCCCGATACTCTACTGGTATGGCAACCCTGCCTTGAGGGGATGAGTGGAAGATATCCACCAAGCCGTGCTGTAATTCTTGAACTTCCTCCAAAGGGATCTGTAAGGACTCTGCTATCCTCTTC
Source organism: Malaclemys terrapin pileata (assembly GCF_027887155.1). Classification (NCBI taxonomy): domain Eukaryota; kingdom Metazoa; phylum Chordata; order Testudines; family Emydidae; genus Malaclemys; species Malaclemys terrapin. The sequence goes on from NC_071505.1 coordinate 48,731,447, forward strand.
ATCAGGTCCTTGAGACCTTGAAGTCATCTGTGTAGGATGGGGGATGATTTATTAGATGTGGGCATTTCTTCTAGACCATGTTCTTCAGAAGGGTCACTGAGTAGAGGAGTGGCCAGGATCCTGACATCCAATAGGCTGTCTGGTTCCTGGAAGCTCCTCTTCCAAGTAGATTTCAGGGGATTGAGCTCTAAATGGGAGGCCAGTGGAACCCTGAATAGAGACCGCTGCGTCTGAAGAAGTTACTTCCCCTGTTGCTAATGGGGGGGCCTGTTTCAGTGGTACTAGAGATTGTGCCAGTGCTGAAGGTCATACCAGTACCAGAGGTGGCACCAGGGCCAGTGGTAGGGTCTGTACCGGTGGACATGAATGCATGTGAGAACTCAAAGACATCAGCTGGTCTAAACAGTACCATCAGGTGATCCGTCTCTATATCTGCCAGGAGAGGAGAGATGGATTCTTGAAGGGCTAAGAGGTCATTTGAGAGCAGGAATCTGCTTAGTACTGTTGAGACAGTGCCAAAATTATTACAAATTGCTTACGTGGGTGAATACCCACTTCGTCAGACGCATGACATGCGTCTGACGAAGTGGGTATTCACCCACGAATGCTTATGCTCCAATACATCTGTTAGTCTATAAGGTGCCACAGGACTCTTTGTTGCTTTTTACAGATCCAGACTAACACGGCTACCGCTCTGATACAAATTGCTGTGATTGATATGGATAGATGTGTCAAGCATGAGTTTGGTATGTCTTGGTATGTCTGAACTTATTAGAGGATTCTGGGAGCAGGATTCTCTTAGCATTAGATAAATGATGTGGAAAACTACTTGAAGTGCTGAAACTGCACTGAAATGGTTAATATTGACTTGATCGGCGTGTGTGTTTTAACCCCGAACTTTGGAATATATCATCAGAGAACCCACTCACAAAGTAAAGAACACGTAAGATCATGCAATCAGTGGGCTTGGTGCTGACATGGGTCAAAATACCCTTTTTGGATAACCTCACGCTAAGAGCTTAAGTGAATAATTTATGAGAGGATAAACTATGGATGAGCTTTGGGTCCGTGTCCCCGCTTTGCAATCCCTTCCAAAATTATGAAGAAAACATGTAAGAAACACCTACAAGGCATATTTCTGGAACATGTGACTCCTTTGAGAACAAAAAGGTATATAAGCGCTAAGCAAAGTAAATGAGTTAGATCAATTCCCCAATTAAGATCTGAAAAGGTTCAAGACTGTGAGATAGAGGCCGTCGGGGTAACCAAGACCCCGCCTTGAGGGGCCTTAGAACCAGAGGTCGTCAGGGTAACCAAGGTCCCCCAAGTGCCTGAGAGGGGAAAGAAGAAAGAGAAGTAGTCTCCATCTAGAGCTGGTAGATATGCCTGCTTTGTTTGCCAATCAGGATACTGTGTAGAGCTAACATAGTTACTGAGGGTTTATGCCTGGGAAGCTAAGGCTTGTAAGAAATGATGTATGCCATGTAACCTTAACTGCTTGTGTGATTCTCTCTCAAATAAATGAGTGTATTAAGCATACTGGTTTCCGAATTCTCACTGGTGCTGGTTAACATCTGCCCAGCTATGGGCCGTTTCAACAAGTACCAGTGAGGTAGGCCACTGGGATGATCAGCTGTAATGTAGCTGGTGATGCTAGTAGTGGTGTATGTGGGTGATCTGCATGCCCCATGTTGCTGGCCTGCTAGTGTTCCTGGTATCAAGGGCAAGATTCAAACCCTGGAGTTTTGGGTATCCCACAGGCAGAGAAAAGAGTTCCTAACAAGGGAACCTAGGCAGCAGTGAATCCTTGCCGCAAGAACAAATGGAGATGATGTCTCACCCAAAATGCACTGAATGCACTGGAAACAAACAAAAACAAACAGAAATACAGTAAAATAAAGAAATGAAGGAAATAAAATAAAATCAAGTAGGGAAGCATATATTTCCTCAGATGGGAGCACAAGGATATGTAGTGTAGGGTGCAGGCATGGACCTGCAGAGACTACTACTGAAAATCTTCAATTGAAGGCGCAGGGTGTGCATGAGCACCTGAAGTGGAGCACCCATAGGGATAACTACTCAAAGAACAAGGAAGGGTTACAAATAAAAAAAATCCACCTTCTGTGTCAAAGCCCATACTTAAACCCCACACAATAGGCATTGAGGATGGCATTCCTGTCTCTTTAGGTTTATATATCCACTTTGTAGTCATTATGCCCTGTCCTCAGAAATGAACACAATGCTCACAAATGACCATCACAAGGACTAATAGGTCTGTGAAGGTGCACAACTGCGACAGTTTCTGACCTTGGGAGGGGATAGGTAGGGGAGGGATAAGAACAGAGTGGGAACCACAGGAGGTCTAATTCTAGCTCATCCCCAGGTGGTAGGATCTCCTGCCTCCAGAGTGCATGCCAGCATATTATCACTACTATTTTAATTGGTTTAGTTTTTTTTGGCAAGCATTAAGGTGCTTTTCAGACCTATAAAATGTAGATAGACCTCTTTACTTCTTCCATCATCGAACTGCTGCCCTCAAAATCGATCATAACAGACCCAGCAGCAAGACATAACTGTTTTAGGAGATAAGTGAAGCATCCAGAACACTAGAGTTACAGGCCTGTTTGGCTATTGTTGTGAGACATACACTCAGAAAGCCATTTAGGGCAGTGGTTTTCAAACTGCAAGTCGCGACCCAGTACTGGGTCGTGGAATGTAAGGCACTGGGTCACAGCGGCTCTGGTCAGCACTGCTGACCGGGCCGTTAAAAGTCCTGTTGGCGGTGCTGCCCAGCTAACTCAGGCTAGTCCCTACAGTTTTCTGACACCGCACTGCATGCCGGAAGCAGCCAGCAGGTCCGGCTCCTAGGCGGGGGGGGCCACAGGGCTCTGGTTCCCCGCCAATGGGAGCTGGGGGGGGCGGTGCCTGCGGGCGAGAGCTGAGCGGAGCCACTTGCGAGCCTCCGCCTAGGAGCAGGACTGACTGCTGGCCACTTCCGGGATGCAGCACGGTCCACAGTGCCAGGACAGGCAGGAAGCCTGCCTTCGCACCTCCGCTGCACGGCTGACAGGGAGCCACCTGAGGTAAACCCATGCCCCAACCATGCGCCCCTATCCCCTGTCCCAGCCCTGAGCTCCTCCCAAACCTGGAGCCCCTTCCTGCACCCCAAATCCCTCATCCCTGGCCCCACCCCAGAGCCTGAACCCCCAGCCCAGAGCCCTGACCTCCTCCTGCACCCCAACCCCTTGCCCCAGCCCAGAGCCCCCTTCCACACCCTGAACTCCTCATTCCTAGCCCCACCCCGCAGCCCTCACCCCAACCCTCTACTCCAACCCTGAGCCTTTTCCGCTCCCCAAACCCCTCATCCCCAGCTCCATTGGGTCGTGGGCATCAACAATTTTCTTCAACTGGATTGCGAGAAAAAAATGTTTGAAAACCACTGATTTAAGGTTATGTCTCCACTGCAGTTAGCCCAGGCTCTTACCTGGGAGTTACCCCTAGCCTGACCTCTCCCAAAAAAACCCTCTCACCATAGTTTAGTGGTGCTTTCAACCTGTACTAGCTGGCAGGATTGGGGGTATCAGTTAGAGCTTGGTTTCTTCTTTCATTTGGGCTGGTAACCCACACACTTTGCACTGAGGATTCAGGCTAAATCCTTTGAATGCTGATAGTCCTCCAGTGCCTTACCAAAATTCCCCAATAGCCCAGGGGGACACAAATTCCCCCACAATTCACTGGAAAATAATAATAAAGCAGCTCAGTTTATGCAACACAAAGAACCATAAGATATGCCCCTGGATGTCCCCACAACATATATAGGGGAGTGTAGTACCAGTAAGGACAGAATAACTCAGGTACAACTTTGCAGTGTGGCTGCTTACGCCCAGGCTAACTCTGTAGTGAAGACATTACCTTGAAATATCTAAAGGTCACAGTGCTCCTATTGTGTGTGTGTATAATTAAACAAAAAGTTGGGTCTACTTGGTGAATGGTAACCTGCAACCAAATTAACATATATGGAAGTTTTCTCTAGGCAAAATAGAAATAAATGAAGCAGCAGGTTGTGTATGTGGAACCAAAAAATATCTATTGGGCTTTTTCACAACTTACTGCAAATATTTTCAACTTGGAAGTTATGCTATAATAGACTCCTTCCAAGAAGCCAGGATGATGAAAGTCACTTATTTAGAAATGTCATGTCTCTGAATCTCTGCTCTTTCAGGTGCTATGCTCAAAAAAGAGAGATCCCAGGATGGGATGCAATAAAATGTGCTGGTTCTGACTGATGACCTAACACCAGCTTCCTAGGCAGCTTCTTCAGCTGCCATATTCACAAGCAATACTTTTTTTCCCATCTGGGCCAGTAAGAGGTTACCAAGATCATTGAAACTTTCTCTCTTGAGTTTGGTTAGAAAAAAAGCCAGTAGCTTTATGTTCAAGTAAGTTCAAACAGATTCACCTCCAGTGGGTGGAGTTATTCCATGGATGGAATATCTGATTGCCCATTCCCTGAGCCCTATAGGATTTGGGGACTTTCCTCATCTCCAGAACATATATGTGCAGTTGGTGGTCCTGGAGAAACCAAATGTGGAACAGGTTTATGAATTCCTTTTAAATAGGCTCCCCAACCTTGGCAGGATGCATCTATGGTTACTACAGCCTGAGTTGCAGGAATCCAGTCTTAATAAGATATTGTTCCTAAACTGCTGCAAAACCAGATAAGTCTCCACCATGGGGATGCAATGGATGTGTGGCTTCTGATCACAAGGACCTCATGATCCACTAAGGATGTCCGATGTGGAGACATGCCATGGGTACTATTAATATTGTCCACACATCATACTCCACTTTGCATGGTCCTTGATGATACCTGCTGTGCCAGGTAATTCTGTTCCATCAAATTTATAAACTCCTGGTTCCTGCTCAGTAGCTAATGTTTTCACTTTTTGTACTGCCTAGAAAACCTTTTAGCTCAGTTCTCTTAGTCTCCCTGTCATAAAAAGAAAGAGTTATTGCCACCTCTCAAAGACAGCTTAGCTCAATCCTAATATCAGGGATGATGCCAGGAAGCTCTCCTCATTGTTTCTCTCTTTCAGCTCTTTACAGGTCTTTCCCTGTTCCAACTTCGACTACATCAAGTCTCTGCTCAAAATCCATGTTCCCCAAGAGTCCTATAAAGTCCTTTCCTATATGAGCTGTGAAGAATACAGACATGAGGGACAAAAAAAAAATCTCCTTCAAAATAAAGACATGGAACTAGAGCAACAAGATGTGGTAAACTTCACTCGTCAGTCAACTGTTTTTTGTTGCATCCCATCCACCGTTCTCAGTCTGCATGTCTAGGTAAAATGAAAACTCCTTGGGCCACAAGCATTATCTTTTTACTTCCTGTAAAGAACTAACATACTTTTGACACTATATAAGTAACAAACAATAATAACAGAAGGGCTGCTGGACAGTAATAAAGACCCTCTTTTAACGAGGCATATCACATTTGCACACTTCTACTTCTTCTGCAAAATGTGTCTAGAGAGCACCCCCTCTGTGAACTGTCCTTTTCCATCTTGACCTTCTCCTAAAATCATCCTCACTGATGTGTCTCTTCCTTTGCTTTCTCTCTTAATAAATAATACTGCTAGCTAGCCATTATACAGCACTTTGGAATTTGCTTTGGGAATGAAAAGACAGAGAGACAGTAGTGCAGATTAGTTAAATTATGAGCCATGGTCCCACCCACAATAACAGCACACAGATTTCATGATTCCCTCTCCCTGTGCCCATTCCATTGGACATTATTATACTTTAGCATTAGACTGAGCGCCTTGCAATTTGTGTAGCTTTATGCTTATGCTCTGTGACTGGGCTACCATTTATGTTTCTGGGTAATTGGGAGTGAGACTAACTTACTCTGTGCTTGTGCCTGACAATCAACTCCAAATTACAGATTCCTCTTGATCTCAGGGCTAGATTAAGCATTTTTATGGTTGCTTGGTTTTGTCTTGCTTCCTGTTGGCCCAATAAGAGAGTCTAATGCTTAAAGACTAAAGATTTATTTGGGCATAAGCTTTTGTGGGTAAAAAACCTCACTTCTTCAGATGCATGGAGTGAAAATTACAGATGCAGGCATTATATAATGACACATGAAGAGAAGGGAGTACCTCACAAGTGGAGAACCAGTGTTGACAGGGTCAGTTTTTCACCCCAAATATATATTTGTACTAAACATGAAGAATTGTTTAAAGTATGGGACTAGTCTAAAAAGTTACTATATAAAATACTACCTTTCCATGCAGTAGATCTGCTCCCAGCCAATAATCAGATATATTTGCAACTTGTCTACATGGGGTCATCCAAGAAAATTAGTACAAATTAATGAAAGGTGTGAATTTGAAGTGATTTAGTTAAACTGCATTAAACCCAGTGTGAACACCCTCATTGAGAACTAAAGTAAATTAACCTAAACTGAATTAAAGTAATTTTAATTCTGGATAACACCATCCACACACAGATTCAATATGATACAAAGACAGGTACAAATAAACTAAAATTACACCTTTCTACACATTTACGCAGTCTAACAGACTGTTAAATTTTTCCAAATAACACTGGTCTACAATTTTTGAGACGTCGTCTGCTTCAGAGATAAAATGTGCTATTTATTATGTATTTTGATGTGCTGAATTCAAATATGACAATTAAAACAACTGATTGGCTACTGTTTCTAAGATATTTAAGTTTTTACATTTTATGTCTATGTATATTGTGTAGATAGTAGAGTTTTAATCATAAATTGGAAACCTAGGTCTTTTCATGTGTTTATGGTTGCTTTACATGATAATATTTCACCTGTTCTGTTTATGTAACACTTTAAAAATCAGCAAAAGGTTTATATAAATAAAATTTATTATGAAACAAAAGGCAAAAAACTATTCTGTACATAGTTTAGTCCTATTCAGTGTCTACTCGGCGCTTCTTGGCTTGTCTCTTGTATTCATTAAATGGAGCATCTCTTCTCACTGTCCAGCAAGCATTGATGGGCTCCATTTGCCCTGATAGTGTTTCTCCATTGTTGAAATGTCCTGGTGAAATCACTCGCCATGCTCGTCGCTCACTGCTCCGCAGTTCGGTGGAAAAAAATCTAGATGAGAGTGCAAAAAAGTCTCTTTAGTGATATGTTGCAACCAAGGCTTTTGTATGCCTTGAGGAGGTTTTCCACCAACAACCTGTAGTTGTCTGCCTTGTAGTTTCCGAGAAAATTTATTGTCACTAACTGGAAGGCTTTCCATGCCGTCTTTTCCTTGCCACGCAGTGCATGGTCAAATGCATCATCTCAAAGAAATTCACAAATCTGAGGACCAACAAAGACACCTTCCTTTATCTTAGCTTCACTTAACCTTGGAAATTTTCCACAGAGGTACTTGAAAGCTGCTTGTGTTTTGTCAATGGCCTTGACAAAGTCAATGGCCTTGACAAAGATTTTGTTATCACCCTTACACATCTGACCCAGCTTGATGTGTAAGGGTGGTAACAAAATCTTCCTTGAGTCAACAAGTGGTGGATGCTGAACACTTTTCCTCCCAGGCTCCAATGACTGTCAGAGTGACCAATCTTTCTTGATATAGTGGGAATCTTTTGCACGACTATCCCATTCGCAGGAAAACAGCAGTACTTTGTGTATCCAGTCTGCAGACCAAGCAAGAGAGCAACAACCTTCAAATCGCCACAAAGCTGCCACTGATGTTGGTCATAGTTTTTGCACCTCAAAAGTTGTTTCATGTTGTCATAGGTTTCCTTCATATGGACTGCATGACCAACTGGAATTGATGGCAAAACATTGCCATTATGCAGTAAAACAGCTTTAAGACTCGTCTTCGATGAATCAATGAACAGTCTCCACTCATCTGGATCGTGAACGATGTTGAGGGCTGCCATCACACCATCAATGTTGTTGCAGGCTACAAGATCACCTTCCATGAAGAAGAATGGGACAAGATCCTTTTGACAGTCACGGAACATGGAAACCCTAACATCACCTGCCAGAAGATTCCACTGCTGTAGTCTGGAGCCCAACAGCTCTGCTTTATTCTTGGGTAGTTCCAAATCCCTGACAGGGTCATTCAGTTCACCTTGTGTTATGAGGTGTGGTTCAGAGGAGGAGGATGGGAGAAAATGTGGGTCCTGTGACATTGATGGTTCAGGACCAGAAGTTTCATCCTCTTCCTCTTCCTCGTCTGACTCAAGTGAGAATGATTCTGGTGCATCAGGAACCGGCAGTCCTTCTCCGTGGGGTACTGGGCGTATAGCTGATGGAATCTTTGGATAATGCACAGTCCACTTTTTCTTCTTTGACACACCTTTCCCAACTGGAGGCACCATGCAGAAGTAACAATTGCTGGTATGATCTGTTGGCTCTCTCCAAATCATTGGTACCGCAAAAGGCATAGATTTCCTTTTCCTGTTCAACCACTGGCGAAGATTTGTTGCACAAGTGTTGCAGCATACGTGTGGGGCCCACCTCTTGTCCTGATCTCCAATTTTGCAGCCAAAATAAAGGTGATAGGCTTTCTTAACCATAGTGGTTATACTGCGCTTTTGTGATGCAAAAGTCACTTCACCACAAACATAGCAGAAGTTATCTGCACTGTTCACACAAGTACGAGGCATCTCTGCTCACTTTGGCTAAACAGAAATGTGTCCCTCTGCAAAATCAAACACTGACAAATAAGAGAGCATGACACTGTATGATTTCTAGAGCTGATATAGGGCAATTTGTTCAGCAGAGTGATGTAAGCTTCATTATGATTGCATCATCCATGACTTCTAGGAATTTAAAATATTTACACATTGCTATTGCAGTATATGCTGTAAATGTTAGTGTGACTTTTTCATTGCATCTTAACTGCTTTTTAGTTTAATATTATATGATATTAAACCACCTATCGAATGATGAAAGTTACAGATGCTAAAAATTCATCACATCATTGAGTCCATCCTCCTGCTAGTCCAGGATACAGTCCTCCAACAGATGTATCAAATGTTAAAACAGACACTACACTTGATCCTAGTCAAGAGGTTGAGAAGTGCTAATGTGATGAAACAAAATAACATATGATAGCTGAATATTTCTCTACAGGACTGGAAATTCAGGATGGCAGAATTACCTTTACACTCTGGCATATAATTTTCAAAAATACTTATCCCATTAACCCAACTGTATGCCTAAAGTAAGCAGCAATTTAATCAAGCCATGACAGCTTATTCTCTGAAAATCCCAAAATTAAGACAGCCTTGGCATGTTTTTCAAAGAGAAACAATGAAATATAAGTTGTAACATGTATCACTGAGATACATTCACTAAGGTTATAGTGTGCCTTCTCTTTCCTCCTTTTTTCATTAGTTTACCTGTCTACCTCAGTTTTCCCATCTGTAAAATGGGATACTACTACTTACTTCTCACTGGTTGTGTAATTGTTAATTATAATTAACTTATTCCTTTTCTCATTCTCTGCCTGCATTGCCCTTATTTCACTTTCCTCCTTTTTGTCTATTTTCTTCCACTCCCTTTTCTCCTTTTTTTGTTACTTTTCTACACTGAAAAACCAATTTATTTCTACAGAAGCTGATCAGGATAGGTGCAACCTTTCTATTCTGTGTTGTCATTTTTGTTTCTATTTCTCTTCCTCTCTCTCTTCTGCTCCCCTTTCTCTGTCATTCTGTTCTCTTTCTCTCTTTCCCTCCATTTCCTTCTTTCCTCATTTTTCTTTTACTGTCATTTCTTATCCATCTTCTACAATAGGTTGTTCTTTTGCTCTGTAGTCACACACACCCTCCTTTCCTTGATGTTCACCCTCAAGCACACACACCAGTGTTTGCACCCTTTACTCATTGAAAAATTGGAAAGAAATCTGAAAAGATCTACAAGAATGGTCCCAGGTCTAGGGAATATGCCATATAGTGAGAGACTTAAGAAACTTAATTCATTGGGTTTATCCAAAACAAGGTTAAGAGGTGATTTCATCACAGTCAACAAGTACAGTACATACATAGGGAAGAGGTTTCTGATTCTAGACAGCTCCATCTACAAGAAAGCCATGGATCACCACATCTACCTTCATAGATCTAGTGACCACTCCAAGCACACCACAAAATCTGTTATCTACAGCCAGGCACTCCGGTACCACAGAATATGCTCAGATGAGAAATTCTGGGATATACATCTTAATACATTCCAAGGCACTTTCACCAAACAAGGACACTTCTCCAGAGAAGTAGATCACACTGTGGAATGGGCCACTCAAATACCCTGAGAGAACCTGCTTCAATATAGAAATAAACCCCTTCTCTGACTGCACACCCCTAGTTGTCACCTATGACCCCACACTGCAACCCATACTGGGTATCATCAACAACTACAACCCATACTCAATGGGGATCTCATCCTGAAAGAAATCCTTCAGGAATCCCTACTTCTGGACTTCAAACAACCCCCAACCTCTCCACGCTCAGCAGCAGAAGCAAGCTCCCCACAGATCAGGACACACCAACTCAAAGCAACAACAGACCCTGCCAGAACCACAGATATAAAACCTGCGGACATATCTCCACTGCTACAAAGATCAACATACCTTTCAAGATCCATGGATCCTACATAACAGCAACTATGTGGGTGAAACCAGACAGACACTACACTCTTGATTGAACTCACACAGGAAAATGCTAAAAGACAAAAACACCCTACCACCTGTGGGTGAAAACTTTTCACAAAGTGATCATTCTATATCTGACCTATTAGTTCCCATCCTCAAAGGAAACCAGCACAACACTTTCAAAAGATGAGCCTCTGAGCTTAAATTCATTACTCTGCTAGACACTACAAATCAATGACTGAACAGAGACAGTGGATGTATAGCTTATTACAACAATCTGTAACGCACTAACCCCCTCTTTTTGTCTTATGACTGCAGAGGTGTTAAGAGGCCTCTCTACCTTGAATGGTCCCTTACAATATGCGCTCACTACTTATGCTAAACAATCTGTTTTTCCTTGCATTTTCCTGTAATCTTCGGAGTACCTTTTCCCAGACCCAAAGAAGAGTTCTGTATGGCTCAAAAGCTTGTCTCTCTCACCAACAAAATTTGGTTCAATAAAAAACATTACCTCACCCAAGTTGTCTCTCTAGAAATAAGATGCACATTTTTAACAATGAGTGTAATTAAACATTGGAGCAATTTATCTAGGGCTTCAGTGGATCCTGTTGTATGTCAACCAGAATGTATGGCTTGATGCAGAAAAAAAAAGGATTATTTAAGGTATTATGGCCTATGTTATTCAGGAAGTCAGACTACATATGATCATAAAGTTAGCTTCTGGCCTTGGAGTCTAGGAAACTGAACTTTGAATGAAAACTTACTTTTTTTTTTAGTTATGACAAAGAAGGTTTCACATGGATAATGGCCTAATTGTAGAAAAGCATATATTTGTTTTCTTACACATGCACATAGAGGGCAATCTGAATGGCATACTGGATCTTCTGGAGGGGTAGGCCATTAGTATCCATGTACTGTAGCCTTAGGAATAAAAACAGATATGTCCAATTGCTTGCCCCTGTTACCGCCATCATACTGGTGAACACTCTAATTTCAAAGCAGGTCAAAGCGTAGTGCTTTCTCATCCTAGGAAGAATTTATGAGCTTCTTTTAAACATGAGATTAATAAGAATTCCCAAATTCCACCTCAAAAATGAAAAATTTCAGAGCCTTTATCCAGAATGTATTCTCTTGATGTGGCAATTTCGGATCATTATCTTCATGATGACATGAAATCCTTCTTTTAGGATCCACCAACAATATAGTGAATTCTATTGAAACTGTTATGGATTATGGAAATAACCCTGAATAGCATCTTGAAGAGGAAGTAAATTATAATTATTAAATTATTATTATTTAGATTTTGATAGCACCCACAGGGACTTTGAGATCTAAGGATGATAAGCACCATTCAAGAGATAGATATTATTATTAAATATTACAAGAGAAAGACAGTGCTTGCATACAGAACTAATGATCTAATGGTAAAAAATAGTGAATGAATGAGATAAAACATACAGAGCAGAGTAGCCAGGCTGGCATACGTATTCCCCTCACTCATACCCATTCTATTTATTTCATAAACTGCCCTCAACTGTTCTCTCCTCCCTCGCAGTTAGCTTTGATTGTCCAGATTTCTTTGTATCAACTGCAAGATGAAAATTAAACTTTACAAAAGTCAGAAAAAAAATCAAAAAGAGTAATTCCATGAATTAGTCAATAGGCTGAGGCTGGCCAATGTGATAAAAAATAATGATCATGATGATTCTTGTTGGTGGAAAAAAGAGGTCATTCAGCATGTTATCAGAAGGAGAGTCTGGATAAGGTGACAGAGCGAGTTCCTTTATAAGGCTTGACTGATTGATAAAGGATTGATTGAGAATTATGTCTGTCCCTACAGGAGCTGGGCAGAGTATGCTCATCTTAAAAAGGCAGTATTTCTCAACAGTTATCCAAAAGTGCTATCTGATATTTCATCATTTCCCCCTAAAGTTAGAATGGGAAATAACTGTGTAATAGTAATTGGTGAATGTTCAATGGTGACAACTGTTACTTGATACTATGCCATCTTAAATAGAAAAACTTTAGTCCTGCAACAGGGAGCATCCCAAAAGTAGTACATTCAGAGTCCTGAGCGTGTTCAGGTTGCCTTGAGTAAAAGTCTGTGGCATCATATTGTATGAAAGCAAGACGATCAGTGAGTTATCTTAAGTGCCGATACACAAACGCAAGAAGCCTGGGAAACAAGCAGGGAGAACTGGAAGTCCTGGCACAGTCAAGGAATTATGATGTGATTGGAATAACAGAGACTTGGTGGGATAACTCACATTACTGGAGTACTCTCCTGGATGGATATAAACTGTTCAGGAAGGACAGGCAGGGCAGAAAAGGTGGGGGAGTTGCATTGTATGTAAGAGAGTAGTATGACTGCTCAGAGCTCCAGTATGAAACTGCAAAAAACCTGAGAGTCTCTGGATTAAGTTTAGAAGTGTGAGCAACAAGGGTAATGTTGTGGTGGGAATCTGCTATAGACCACCAGACCAGGGGGGTGAGGTGGATGAGGCTTTCTTCAGGCAACTAAGAGAAGTTACTAGATCACAGGCCCTGGTTCTCATGGGGACTTCAATCACACCGATATCTGCTGGGAGAGCAATACAGCAGTGTATAGACAATCCAGAAAGTTTTTGGAAAGTGCAGGGGACAATTTCCTAGTGCAAGTGCTGGAGGAACCAACTAGGGGCAGAGCTCTTCTCGACCTGCTGTTCAAACAAGGAGGAATTAGTAGGGGAAGCAAAAGTCAATGGGAACCTGGGGGGCAGTGACCATGAAATGGTTGAGTTCAGTATCCTAACACAAGGAAGAAAGGAGAGCAGCAGAATATGGATCCTGGATTTCAGAAAAGCAGACTTTGCCTCCCTCAGGGAACTGGGAGAATAACATGAGGGGGAAAGGAATCCAGGAAAGCTGGCTGTATTTTAAAGAATCAGTATTAAGAGTACAGGAAGAAACCATCCTGATGTGTAGAAAGAACAGTAAATATGGCAGGCAACCAGCTTGGCTTAACAGTGAAATCCTTGCTGATCTTAAATGGAAAAAAGAAGCTTACAAGAAGTGGAAGATTGGATAAATGACTAGGGAGGAGTATAAAAATATTCTTCAGGCTTGCAGGAGTGAAATCAGGAAGGCCAAATCACACTTGGACTTGCAGCTGCAAGGGATGTTAAGAGTAACAAAAAGGATTTCTACAGGTATGTTAGCAACAAGAAGAAGGTAAGGGAAAGTGTGGGCCCCTTACTGAAAGGGAGAGGTAACCTAATGACAGAGAATGTGGAAAAAGCTAACGTACTCAATGCTTTTTTTGCCTCTGTCTTCATAAACAAGGTCAGCTCCCAGATTACTGCACTGGGCAGCACAGTATGGGGAGGAGATGACCAGCCCTCTGTGGAGAAAGAAGTGGTTCAGGACTATTCAGAAAAACTGGACGAGCACAAGTCCATGGGGTTGGATGCACTGCATCCGAGGGTGCTAAAGGAGTTGGTGGATGTGATTGCAGAGCCATTGGCCATTATCTTTAAAAACTCATGGCGATCGGGAAAGGTCCCGGATGACTGGAAAAAGGCTAATGTAGTGCCCGTCTTTAAAAAAGGGAACAATGAGAATCTGGTGAACTTCAGGCCAATCAGCCTCACCTCAGTCCCTGGAAAAATCATAAAGCAGGTCCTCAAGAAATCAATTCTGATGCACTTAGAGGAGAGGAAAGTGATCAGGAACAGTCAGCATGGATTCACCAAGGGCAAGTCACGCCTGACTAACCTAGCTGCCTTCTATGATGAGATAACTGGCTCTGTGGATGAGGGGAAAGCAGTGGATGTGTTATTCCTTGACTTTAGCAAAGATTTTGATATGGTTTCCCACAGTATTCTTGCCAGCAACTTAAAGAGGTATGGGCTAGATGAATGGACTATAAGGTGGAGAGAAAGCTAGCTAGATCATCGGGCTCAACAGGTAGTGATCAATGGTTCCATGTCTAATTGGCAGCCGGTATCAAGCGGAGTGCCTCAAGGATCGGTCCTGGGGCTGGTTTTGTTCAATATCTTCATTAATGATCTATATGGATTGTACCCTCAGCAAGTTTGCAGATGACACTAAACTGAGAGGAGTGGTAGATACACTGGAGGGTAGGGAGACCATACAGAGGGACCTAGACAAATTAGAGGATTGGGCCAAAAGAAATCTGATGAGGTTCAACAAGGACAAGTGCAGAGTCCTGGAAGGAAGAATCCCATGCACTGCTGCAGACTAGGGACCACGTGGCTAGGTAGCAGTTCTGCAGAAAAGCACATAGGGGTGGACGAGAAGCTGGATATGAGTCAACAGTGTGCCCTTGTTGCCAAGAAGGCCAACAGCATTTTTGGCTGTATAATTAGGAGCACTGCCAGCAGATCGAGGGACGTGATCATTCCCCTCTATTTGACACTGGCGAGGCCTCATCTGGAGTACTGTATCCAGTTTTGGGCCCCACACTACAAGGAGGATGTTGAAAAATTGGAAAGAGTCCAGTGGAGGGCAACAAAAATTATTAGGGGGCTCGAGCACATGATTTATGAGGAGAGGCTGAGGGAACTGGGATTATTTAGTCTGCAGAAGAGAAGAATGAGAAGGGATTTGATAGGTGCTTTCAACTACCTGAAAGGGGATTCCAAAGAGGATGGATCTAGACTGTTCTCAGTGGTACCTGATGATAGAACAATGAATAATAAGTTGCAGTGGGGGAGGTTTAGGTTGGACATTAGGAAAACTTTTTCACTAGGAGGGTAGTGAAGCACTGTAATGAGTTACCTAGGGAGGGGGTGGAATCTCCTTCCTTAAAGGTTGTTAAGGTCAGGCTTGACAAAGCCTTGGCTGGGATGATTTAGTTGGGGATTAGCTCCTGCTTTGAGCAGGGGGTTGGACTGGATGACCTCTTGAGGTCCCTTCCAACCCTATGATTCTATTCTATGATTATCAGCTTATAATTTTACAGGACTGATGTTCTTGAATACTGGGAACATATTATAGCTGTAATTTAAACCTCACATTTCAGAGGAAACATCTTGAGTTCTGTCAGTCTGAACAGTATGGCTATAAGCTATGAGAACTGGGAAAGTATTAAAATATAAAAACAGAACAGCCAACAG
Organism: Malaclemys terrapin pileata; assembly: GCF_027887155.1. Lineage (NCBI taxonomy): Eukaryota > Metazoa > Chordata > Testudines > Emydidae > Malaclemys > Malaclemys terrapin. The sequence continues at coordinate 48,747,210 of NC_071505.1, forward strand.
TTTCAAACCTGGATGCCTTTAGACAGACTCTAAACAACAGTGGTCTGACTTAAATCGATGGATGCTGCAATTGCTTAGCATCTCTGGGAGTCAGGCCATTTATCTAAAAGGCTAATTTTAGGCATCTAGATTTGAAAAGTCTGTCTATTTTATATATTTAAGAATTCTATATTAAAATTATGAAATGTATACAATTCATAGTAGTAGATTCATACAAAAAAAAACTTTTTTGCATCTTCTTTCAACAAAGTTCAAGATCATTTGATGTGCTGATTCAACTAGGAAGTTTAACTGAACCTAAGAAACCAAAGTGCGGGCAGGGTTATTAGATGTTTTGTTATATACAAGCCTGGAGTGACTTTTCTTGGATTTCCTAATCAGATATATATGTATCTGTTTTCTTAAATATCTAGCAACATAAGCTTTCGTGGGTAAGAACCTCACTTCTTCAGATGCAAGATCCCTTGCATCCGAAGAAGTGAGGTTCTTACCCACGAAAGCTTATGCTCCCAATACTTCTGTTAGTCTCAAAGGTGCCACAGGACCCTCTGTTGCTTTTTACAGATTCAGACTAACACGGCTACCCCTCTGATACTTAAATATCTAGATGACTACGATTTAAACAAACATTGGCTATGACCTCATTATCTCATTTTTAAGAAGACTACTGAGTTCCAGGTTTTGCTATGGCAAAATTTATTTTACATGCTCACATTAAACTAGGTTCAACAGGAGCAGGAGACATAAGCCCTCAGGTAAGTCAAAAACATGGAGACATGGGTGAAGAGTCAGAATCTGGAGTGCATGGGGAATTATAGCAGGGACAAAGGAGAGACAAGAGGGAAGAGAGGAAAAATCAAATCAGTATATTAGAAATATGTATACTACTACAAGTAGTATGGGAAATAAACAGGAAGAACTAGAAATATTAGTGAATGATCACAACTATGGCATAGTTGGCATCACAAATACTTGGTGGAACAATCACATGACGGGAATAATGGTATACAAGGTACAACTTGCTCACAAAGGACAGGAAGGGGAAAAAGGGAGATATATCAAAGAAGTATAAACTTGCACTGAGATTGAGATGGAAATAGGAGGTAGACTTGTTGAAAGTCTCTGGGTAAGGATAAAAGGAGTAAAAAACAAGGGTGATATCATGGCAGGGCACCTCACCAGGAAGAAGAGGTGGATGTTGCTTTTTTTAAACAACTAACAAAAGCATCCAAATCACAGGACTTGGTGGTCATATGGGACTTCAACTACCCAGACATCTGTGGGAAAATAATACAGCAGGACATAGATTATCCAACAAGTTCTTGGAATGCATTAGAGTCCATTTTTAATTTCAGACTATGAAGAAAGCAACTAGGGGAGAGACTGTTTTGATTTTAAGAAAGAAGAACTGGATAAGAATTTGAAAGTGGAAGGCAGCTTGGATGAATTGATCATGAAATGACAGAGTTCATGATTCTAAGGAATGGTGTGGGGGAGGGGGCAGGGACAGCAGAACAAACATAATGGATTTCAAGATCATAGGATCATAGAATATTAGGATTGGAAGAGACCTCAAGAGGTCATCTAGTCCAATCCCCTGCTCAAAGCAGGGCCAACACCAATTACATCATCCCAGCCAAGACTATGTCAAGCTGGGCCTTAAGAACCTCTAAGGATGGAGATTCCACCACCTCCCTAGTTAACCCATTCCAGTGCTTCACCACCCTACTAGTGAAATAGTGTTTCCTAATATCCAACCTAGACCTCCCCCACTACAACTTGAGACTATTGCTTCTTGTTCTGTCATCTGCCACCACTGAGAACAGCCTAGCTCCATCCTCTTTGGAACCTTCAGGTAGTTGAAGGCTGCTATCAAATCCTCCTTCACTTCAGCAAACTCAGAGAGTTGGTAGATAAGATCTCATAGGAAGCAAGTCTAAGGATAAAACAGTTTGAGAGAGTTGGCAGTTTTTCAAAGAGACATTTTAATGGCACAAGAGCAAACTATCCCACTGCGTAGGAAAATATCAATCAATCAAGTATGGCAAGAGACCATGCTTGCTTAACCTGGAGATTTTCAATGATCTGAAACTCAAAAAAGAGTCCTACAAAAAGTGGAAACTTGGTCATATTATGAAGGATGAATATATCTATATAAAAACAACACAACTATGTCGGAACAAAATTAGAAAGGCCAAGGCACAAAATGAGATTAAACTAACTAGAGAAATAAAAGGTAACAAGAAAATATTCTACAAATACTTGAGACGGAAGAGGAAGACCAGGGACAAGATAGGCCCATTACTCAATGAGGCGTCAGAGACAATAACAGAAAATATGGAAATGGTGGAAGTCCTAAATGCCATTTTTATTTCAGTTTTCACCAAAAAGATTAGTAGCGATCGGAAATATCAATCTAACATAGAAAACACCACTGAAAACGAGGTAAATTCTGAGGCTAAAATAGGAAAGGAGCAAGTTAAAAATTACTTAGACAAGTTAGATGTCTTCAAGTTGGCAGGTCCTGATGAAATACATCCTAGAATACTCAAGGAGCTGACAGAGGAGATATCTGAGCAATTAGCAATTATCTTCAAAAACTCATGGAAGACAGGAGAGATTACAGAGAACTGGATGAGGGCAAATATAGTGCTAATCTATAAAAGGGGGAAAAGTACAACCTGGGGAATTGTGAACCAGTCAGCTTAACTTCAGTACCCGGAAAGATAATGGAGCAAATAATCAAGTAACCAATTGGAAAACACCTAGAAGAAAATAAGGTGATAAGTAACAGTCAGCATGGATTTGTCAAGAACAAATTGTGTCAAACCAACCTAATAGCATAGCATTCTTTGAGAGAGCAAGAAGCCTTGTGGGGGGCGGTGGGGAAGTGGTAGATGTGGTATATCTTGACTTTAGTAAGGCTTTAGATACTGTGTCACATGACCTTCTCATAAACAAACTAGGAAAATTTAGCCTAGATGGAACTACTATAAGGTGGATGCATAACTGGTTGGAAAACCATTCCCGAGAATAGTTACCAGTGCTAAAATGTCAAGCTGTTAGGGTATACTGAGTGGGGTCCTGCAGGGATCAGTCCTGGTTCTGGTTCTGTTCAATATCTTCATAATGGGATAGAGACTTATACATCTTGCAGACGATACCAAGCTGGGAAGTGGGTTGCAAGTGCTTTGGAGGATAGGATTAAAATTCAAAATGTTCTGGACAAATTGGAGAAATGGTCTGAAGTAAACACGATGAAATTCAATGAAGGCAAATGCAAAGTACTCCACTTACTAAGGGACAATCAACTGCACACATATAAAATGGGAAATGACTGTCTAGGCAGAAGTACTATGGAAAGGGATCTGGGGATCATAGAATCATAGGACTGGAATGGACCTCAAGAGGGTTTGTTAAGTCTGGAGAAAAGAAGACTGAGGTGGGACATGATAACAGTTTTCAAGTACATAAAAAGTTGTTACAAGGAGGACGGTGAAAAATTGTTCTTGTTAACCTCTGAGGGTAAGACAAGAAGCAATGGGTTTAAATTGCAGCAAGGGTGGATTCGGTTGGACATTAGGAAAAACTTCTGAAACTGTCAGGGTAGTTAAGCACTGGAACAAATTAGCTAGGGCAGTTGTGGAATCTCCATCATTGGAGGTTTTTAAGAACAGGTTATACAAAAACCTGTTTGTTTAGTCCTCCCTTGAGTGCAGGGGATTGGACTAAATGACCCATTGATGCCCCTTCCAGTCCTACACTTCTATGATTAAAATCAAAATTCAACTACCCAAATTTTTAGTTATAAAAACTAAGCAGGCCACAATATGCTTATTTAAGAAATAAAAACTGTCATTTTCTCAATTCCATTTAAAATTAACATGTGTGTTTCTAGAATTTTTCAGACATTAATAATATCGTTCTTGAGTTTGGACCTTGAGCTGTTTACATAAAAGTGGAAACCAGCAAGCCATTTTCCAATCAGATATTCAATACAGAGGCACATGGCGGAACACCTTTGCAAGAAAGCTTTCTATATAACAACATATTGCAAGAGACACCAAATTTTCCAAAGCCTATGTTCATGTTTATTGCAAATAAAAAACGGGAGCATCACAAGGTATGTCTCCACAGTGTTTTGGAGCCTGCGGGAGTGAGTCTTCCAGCCTGGATCAACAGACTTGGGATAGCGGGGCTTGCACTAACGATCAAAGAATAGTTGCATAGACAGTGCTCAGTGGGCAGCAAATGATGATAAAATACAATTCCATTAACAAATAGTATTACCAGCTTAAAGGCATAACCTGCTCATATAAAGTAAGTTCTAAAAAATAAGAACAACATGGCTACATAATGCAAAGAAGCAACTATTGCATGCAGAATAGCAGCCTGCTGCAACTAACTGATATTTTGGGTACCTAAAACTAAATTAAAAATGAGTGAAAAATATAGATATGTAATTTCACATTACTGTAAATGAAACTTTTGGCGGGCTGAAAAAGGCTCAAATTCTGCTTAGTTGCACTGGCATATATCCAGACTAACCTCATTGACTTTGATGGCCTTAATGAGGATTTATACAAGTGTCATTAACACAAGAATTTGGCCAACAGAATGAATATTAAGCAACGAAAGACCAAATTCAGAGATAACACAAAGGATGGTATAATTTACACATCTCTACGTCGGTAAATTACATCCTAGGTTATTCAAAACCATCACACCACACAGACACATTAGAAAAAGAAATATCTTCAATACAAATCCAACTAATGTGCAGGTCCTGTCTAATTTTTTGTTTCACTTTATTTTTAACTTCTTTTTCTGAGGTTAAGATGTGAGACTTGTATGTGTTTTGTTGCCTTCATGTGCATTATTGCACGATGAGACCTAAATGTTCTATACTTCTGAAAAAGCAAGCAATTATAAGTACCTTAGCTTACAAATGTTTGACTTTCATAAAGTTAGAAATTGCTTTTGATAAAGTGATCACTGTTGTCTAATATTAATAAATGCACCAAGTATAAGCAAAAAAGAAATAATGAAGTTTTATCTCAACCAGTGCCAGCTCCAGGCACCAGCAAAAGAAGCAGGTGCTTGGGGCGGCCAATGGAAAGGGGCGGCACCTCTGGGTCTTTGGTGACAATTCGGCGGCGGGTCCCTCAGTCCTTCTCTTCCTATTAGAGCTGCCACCGAAGTGCCGCAGAAGAGGAAGAGAAGGAGCGAAGGACCTGCTGCCGAATTGCCGCCGAAGAACGAAGCGGCAAGATTGAACTGCTGTCGAAGTGCTGCCGATCGGCTTTATCTTTTTTTTTTTCCTGCTTCGCCGCTTGGGGCGGCAGAAAAGCTGGAGCCAGCCCTGATTTCAACCACCTTATATGGACTGCTAATTTAGATCAGCTCTCCAGTGGGGACAGACCTGCCAGGAAAAACAGTGAGGAGCACCATCCACTTTGTTCCTCTGTCTTTCCGCCCAGCAATCTCATGAGAGGATGGAGGTTGCAGTTCCATAGAAGATGATGCCACATCCTAGCCTGCCTGTTATCCGCCACCACAGTGCCAGATCCTCAGGTGAGGCACCCATTTTCCAATCCAGTGTCCTGGAACACAGGAATTGCTACTCTCATTCTCTAATGAACACCAGAATCATAAAAGGCAGGTAACTTGCTGAACAGCCTAATCAAACTTCATGCTCTTACTTTTGACACAGTGCTCATTTGAACTTTAAGGAAGACAAACAGAGATAAAACAGGACTTTTTGAAAATGTTGTACACAAACTCTTGAGGAAAAATAGATTCTGATGTGTTAATCTATAGACAGGGAATAGCTGTAAATGTTTTCTAAAGAAATAATCCCACATAAATGTAATGTAAGCTAACCAGCACATTCTCTTGCCTTTAGACTATTTTCAAACATTTTATCATTTCACTCAGTTCTAGATATTAGTTTCATTTTGAGGGATGGAGGAGGGTCATAAACACCAAGATGCTGCATCATTTTAACACCGGCCTGGTCTACACAGGAAAAAAATTGTTTTTTGTGTGTGTAACTGTAGTGAAAGAGTATGGCCACTCTGCTTAGTTTACGTTGTGAAGCTACTTCCCTTGTGAAACATTGCTTCTTCCAGCTCCATGCTTCTTTGAAATAACCACACAGTATTCTTGGCAGATATCATATGGTGTAACATTATGCCAGTAGTCTCTATGCACTCTGGGATTTTTTTCTCACTGTGCATTGTATGATGTCTACTGAAATTCAGGGACTGGGCATCAAAATAAACAAAATCCCATGAGCGCTAACAGCTAATTTAGACCCCATCACTTTATATGTATAGTTGGGATTATGTTCTCCAGTGTGCATTACTTTATATTTTTCAACATTCAATTTCATCTGCCATTTTGTTTCTCAATCACTGAGTTTTGTGAGATCCTTTTGTAGCTCTTCACAGTCTGCCTGGGATTTAACTATCATGAGTAGTTTTGTATCATCTGCAAATTTTGCCACCTCACTTTTTACACCCTTTTCCAGATCATTTATGAATATGTTGAATAGGACTGGTCCCAGTAAAGACCCCCGGAGGACACCACTATTTACCTCTCTCCATTCTGAAAACTGATAATTTATTCCTACCCTTTGTTTCCTATCTTTTAACCAGTTACCAATCCATGAGAGGACCTTCTCTCTTAACCCATGACAGCTTACTTTGTTCATCAACAGAAAGAGGTATTTCCCCCTGGTGCTGCAAGGCCTGGTTGATCACTGTGGAAGATTCTCCAGCATTCATGTGGGGTGGCCTGGAAAAGCTCATGATTCCTGGTCTTTAGCAACACAGACTTATTTTCTGCAATGTGAAAAGGAACATTTGCTCCCAGGACCATTATGGAAATCATAGATACTTGGTGGGTCAAGTCTCATGACTGGAATATTGGCATAGAGGGGTATGGCTTGTTTAGGAAAAGCAGGCTGGACAAAAAGGGAGGAAGCACTGCATTATATATCAAGAATATATACACTTGTTCTAAGGTCCAGAAGGAGGCAAGAAGTAGACCAACTAAAAGTCTCTGGGTAAAAATAAAAGGGGTAAAAAATAGGGAGTGATGTCAGGGCAAGGGTCTACTATTGACCACCAAATAAGGAAGAGACGGTGGATGAGACATTTTTAGAGCAAACAACAAAAATATCCAAAACATAAGACTGGTAATAATAGATGACATTAATTATCCAAATACCTGTTGGAAAAGTAATATAGCAAAACACAAAATTTCCAATAAATTCTTGGATTGTACTGGGAACAAGTTTAAGAAAGTGGGGGAGCAACTGTAGACTTAATTCTAACCAACAGGAAGAAATTGGTAGCAAATCTGAAGGTGGAAGGCAATTTGGGTGAAAGTGCTCACAAAACGATAGATTTCATGAATCTAACTAAAGAAAGGAGCAAGGGCAGCAAAATAAGAACAATGGATTTAAAAAAAGAAAACTTTACCAAACTCAGAACTGGTAAGTAAGGTCGATCAGAAGAAAATCTAAGGGAAAAAGGAGTTCAGGAGACTGGCAGTTTCTCAAGCAGACAATATTAAAAGACACAACTGCAAACTATCCTAAAGTGAAGGAAAGATAGGAAGAATAGTCAAAGGCCAATATGGCTCTAACAGACACTCCCTAAATGACCTGAAAATCAAAAGGATTTTGATCAAAAAGGAATCCTACAAAAAGTGGAAACATGGATGAATTACTAAGGAGAGGTACAAAAGAATAGCACAAGCATGTATGGACAAATTCAGAAAGGCTGAGGCACAAAATGAGTGCCTAGCAAGGAACATAAAAGACAATAAAAAGTGATTCTTTAAATACATTAAAAGTAAGAGAAAAATTAAGGAAAGTGTAGGTTCTTTACTTAGTGGGAAGGAAGGATAACAACTGACGACATTAAGAAGGGTGACTCAACACAATTAATACTCAACACAATTAATATTAACAACAAGGGGGGAGGAAAACAAGCCAAGATAGGGAAAGAACAGGTTAAAGAATATTTAGATAAGATAGATGTATTCAAGTCAGCAGGGCCTGAAAAATTTCATCCTAAGGTACTTGTCGAAATAGCTGAAGCAATCTTGGAACCATTAGCAATTATCATTGAGAACTCATGAAGAATGAATGAGGTCCCATGGGAATGAAGAAGGGCAAAAAGATAGCATCTATCTTTAAAAAGAGAAAAAAAGAGGACCCTGTAAATTATAGACCAGTCAGACTAATTTCTATACCTGGAAAGTTACTGGAACAAATTATTAAACAATCAATATGTAAGTACCTAGAAGATAATAGGGTATTAATAATAGCTAAAAACTGATTTGTCAGAAACAAATCATACCAAACTAACTTCATTTCCTTCTTTGACAGGGTTACTGGCCTAGTGGATGGGGGAAACAGTATATGATTTTAGTAAGGTTTCTGACACAGTCCCACATGACATCTTCATAAGGAAACTAGGGAAATGAGCTCTAGATGAAATTACTGTAAAGTGGGTGCACAACTGTTGAAAGACTGTACTCAAAGACTACCAGTAGTTATCAATGGTTTGTTTTCAAACTGGGAGGGCATGTCTAATCAGGTCCCACGTGGGTCAGCCCTGTGTCTAGTATTATTCAATATTTTAATTAATGACTTGGATAATGGAGTAGAGAATATGCTTATAAAATTTGCAGAAGATGCCAATCTGGGAGGGGTTGCAGCACTTTGGAGGACAAGATTACAATTCAAAACATCCTTCACAAATTGGAGAATTGGTCTGAATTCAACAAGATAAAATTCAATAAATATAAGTGCAAAATACTTCACTTAGGAAGGTAACATCAAATGTACAACTACAAAATTGGCTAGGAAGCAGCAGTGCTGAGAAAGATCTGAAAGTTATAGTGGGTCATAAATTGAACATGGGGCAACAATGTGATGCAGTTGCCAAAAAGGCTAATATTATTAACAAGAGTGTTGTAAGATACAGGAATTAATTGTTTAGCTCTACTGGGAACTGGTGAGACCTCAGCTGGAGTACTGTGTCAAATTCTGGGAACCACACTTTAAGGAAAGATGTGGACAATTGGAAAGAGTCTAGAGGAGAGCAACAAAATGATAAAACCTGATCTCTGAGGAAAGTTTAAAAAAACTGGTCATATTTAGTCTTGAGAAGACATAGAAGGGACCTGGTAACTCTCTTAAAATATATTAAGGGCTCGGGGGTGGGGAGGACTGTGATCAATTGTTCTCTGTGTGCACTGAAGATAGGATAAGAAATAATGAGCTTAATCTGCAGCAAGGGAGACTTAGGTTAGATATTAGGATTTTTTTTTCTAATTATAAGGGTAGTAAAGCTCTGGAATAAGCTTCCAAGGGAGGTTGTGGAATCTCCATCATTGGAGGTTTTTAAGAACAGGTTGAAAAAATACCTGTCAGGGATGGTCTAGGTTTAACTTAGTCCTGCCTCAGTGCAGTGGGCCGGACTTGATGACTTCTCAAGCCCTACATTTTTAAGAGTATATGATTAACGATGTTGTGATTCATCCTGTCCATACTGGGAAACCTATTTTATCTTCTGCTTCACTGGCTTCTGAAGCCTTTTACTGGACATTTGGACAGGAGAAATGAGCTGTTTGACTATAGCCTGAGTAGCTGCAGAAAGACAGTTAAATGGACATTAGGAAGACTGAAAGGAAGTTGGACGAAGCTCATGACAAAGCTGAATGCTTGCGAGGAATATCTGCTTTGTGCGATGGCTGCTCACTGTGTTTTGCACAACATCTGTGAGGGTAAGGGAGAGAGCCTTACTGACTGCTGGGAGTCAGAAGTGTAGAGAATTTCTGGATGTTATAAACAGCCAGAGAGGGCACCTCTACAAGGTCAGAGATGCGTTGGTCAGGGAAACATGGTCAGAAATGTGTTGCACTGTTGATTTTAAGCCGGGGTATAGTGGTGAAAAATGAATGTATTATAGCCAAGGAAATGAATGTTTGTGTAAACATTTTATTAGGAACTGATGTTATTGGGGGCGGGGGGAGGGAGGCTGTACCTCAATTAAATTTTCAGCTGAGTTTTACACAGGATCTCTATGTAACAGTGCAAATTTAAAACAAATGGAACTGAGGCAGAACATGCTGAAGCACTGAGTGTCGTGTTTATATTGACAGGCGCACAATAATATGTAGATGAGGGAGTTGAAACTGCTCTTGTCCTGGGGTACGGTATGGTGTGGGAGGAGCTTGCCATTTGGGGACGTGTAAGGAGCCTCCCCCAAATTGGAAGGACCATTACACTCTGCAAGAGACTGCCATTTAGGGGAATGCAAGGGGACTCCCAGTATCCTGTGTTGTCTTCAGGCTGCAGGACAGGGCTAGCTTGGGGTGCTGCATGTGAAGACGGTCTCTAGCAGTGCTATTTGATTCTTCTGTGTCCGTGTGCTCCCCTGAGAGCTCCTCACACTACTACAGTAAACTTCCCTCCATTCTTCTGCTTTCTTGGCCTTCTGCCTAGATGCTCTCACAAGTTTAGCAAACATGTCCTCCCACATCTGCTTTTGCCTCCCTCAGAGATTTTCCAGGTGTTCAGAGCCTCTGTCCAGGACATGGCCAGGGCATTTTCAAGTGCTAAGGGAACAAAGAAACAGCACAGTTATTGACCCAATAGCAGTCTTCATGACAACAATGATTAAATGTTGCTTTCCCCCCTCAATTTTAGATTTCTATTTCCAATCCGTTCTTCCTGGCTGGGATGTGTTTGGAGATGGTAAGATGTTTTCCCCCTTTACTTCCATTTTCTATAGGTCTTCTGTGCCAATGCTAGGTGGGTGGTGAGTGGGAAACAACAAAGGACAGGTTGGTAATTGCATGTGCAGCTCTGCAAGCTGTCCTTATGCTGGAGAACGTTACCCTGAGATGCATCTCCCAGAATCAGGGAAAGAGTCACGTTCAAAAAGGCAATGGGCAAATTGGGAAGATATGCAGCATTGCTATTTATCAGGATGGTGCCCCCACAAGAGGGGCAGGAATGGAAGGAAAACACTAGTTATATGGGTGACCTTGAGAAGAATGCATTGCAATGTGTGTGTGAAAAGAAAGCAACATTTTGCCTTAACTTTTTTTTATAAATACCTGCAAACCAGTACAAAGTGTACTGCAAGCCTAATTTTTGGCTATTTGGCTAAGTCTCTGTAGCCTAATTTTTGGCTATTTACCTCATAATATTTAAAAGTGGGTAAAAGATTAGGGCACTGATTAAATCCAGCCAAAGTATTTTTCTATTGCTTTTTCTTGTTCTGTATCTGCCATTATAATAAACAAGACAGTCATGAAATGTGTTTTATCTTTTTAACCCCTGTAGTACTGCCATCTTGGAGGAAGGGGGCCAGGGGAAGAACAGTCAGCAGCAAAGGGGAGGTGGTATGTTTAGCCAATTGTAAGAATTATTACTTCAGGAAATAAACTCTTTAGAGCTTTAAGTCTCTGGTGCTGGTGTCATTTTGAGCGATCAGACAGAAAGAGACTCATAGCTCACATCCACTCGACATGATGTCACCCAGCTGGTATCCAGAACAAAATTAATTAAATCCGCCTATACAGGTATATTGTAATACACTGTGTAAAACTTACTTGTAGAGCTCCCTCTGCAGCAGTGGCAGGTGCGGTCTTAGCCTGATTTTCCAGAGGTCCTCTGTGGTGCCTGGATCTCTGGCTTGAGATTGGGCATGCCGAAGAGATCAAGACTGTCTGAGAGAAGCTCCTCCTGATCAGGCTCCACGGTCACTTTGGGGCCTTCCATAGTTGCTTGGGTGCCTTCCAGGGTTCACTCCAAACTATCCATAACCCTATGTTGGGGTTTGAATGGGCCTCCCTTGCAACAATCCACTCCAGCCCCTCATAATACAGGCAGGTAGTGGGAGAATTACCAGAAGTCCTGTTCTTGTCCCTTGTATTCTGGTAGTTCTGCCAGAGCTCCTTTGTTTTGTATCAGCACTGGGCCATGCCCTATAAGCACCCTTTCCCTTGCATTTGCTCTTCCAGCAGCTTGGCATCCTAGAGATTGCTATTGAGATGGGCCTATACATGCTTCTTTCTCCAGAGAACAAGGAAATCTAGTATCTCCTGATGATACTATGTGGAAGCATGAACATGACTGCTACAATGGGTATGCTGGAATTTCCAAGGGGCACACCTGGCTGTGAACCAGCAGTTTAACAGGGAGGTAAAGATGCAGTAGAGGTCACACAGGTGAACAGACGGGCTGATGCAGGAGTGAAACAATGCAGTATGGAATAGTAGTGGGAGAACTATCAGTAGCAGAATACTTAATCTGAAATATGTATGGGTCTGCACAAATGCTGTAGTGGAATAACTCATTTCAGAATACAGTTCCTTCGTTTCCAAAAAGGATTGACTAAATTGGGGTAAGAAGCCAGATATATTGGGGGGAAAAACAACATTTGTGTGTGGATGCAAGGCAGTTTATAACAAAAAGACTGAAGTCATACTAAAAAACTCTCTCATGTAGACAAGACAATGGATTCAAAATTCTCTGGCTTAACTACAGCTTCAGCAAAACCCAACCCTTACTGGGAAGCAGGTGGATTTTGATGTTTACATTGGATATGACATTATAGGTAAATCATTTTACCTTTTACCTTTAACGGGTAAGTACTTATACTGATTACCTCCTTTCTAGTGAAACAAAAAGGGTAGACAACAAGATACTTATATTGTTAGGGCAATCAAAGCACTATACACGTAATATTTAATATAAAAGACATAGTATCTACCTGAATTTAAAAAAAAATAGAAGGAAAAGAATAAGTGAGTGTACACAGAAATATAGTAATGAAATATAATAAATGCAATGTAAAGGTGAAGATGTTGAAAAACAAAAATAAATTAAATGTGTGTAGAGAGCAGAGCTGTCCCACCTAGCTCATGAATTGGTTTTAGCAGCACCTAGAAGACTACAAATATTTTTGTCATAATATCTAGGATTTAATGCTTAGAAAAATTATAAAATGAATATTCTGTAGATCTTATGAAGTAGAACTGACTAGAGGCTAGCAACTGTTATTGACCTATCTTCCTATGTGGTGGTGGTGGATGGGAGCAATATATGCTTTATTTACTTTGGAACTGTCCAAACACATTTTGAGACTATACCTATAAAACAGCACACTTTGGGGGTAGGTAAGTGGGCAAGTGTATTGATTAATTAACACAAAACCCTTCCATCACCCATAGAGAGAATTTTATATAAGTGCACAGGATCTTTTCTTTGTAAAACATGGAACAGGGCAAATTCATCATTCATCAGTCTATTGCACTAATTATATCAACTGCCGTTATCTTCAGAAAACAAACTTTTATTTAATAACTTTGAATTTACAAAAAACTATGTTTGGCATAAAATTTGATTCTTGGTGTTTTTAAAAGAAGAAATGTGGCAACTTGCATGAATACCAGGCAGCACAACTACTTCCTTTTACAAGTTAGAAGGCCTTCTTGGGGATTTTTCATAGGAAGTCAAAATGACTTGAGAACCTCGTTAGAAACATAAACCATTTGTACTCTATGTTATCAGTGGCTAAGTGAGAGTCACTTCCGATTAAAATGAAGAAATACACCTTTTATCTACGAGATCACATTTGGCTAGATTCTGAGTCTAAAATTAGGCACACTGTTTGTTTCCTGTTCAAAGAGAAATTAAAACTGATGATACCATTAACATAGTCCTAAATAAGAGGTTGGATTCTCTGGTCCAATCCAACTACTTTGAACCACGCAGGTATCTAAAAATAGCTGTATTCTGTCTAGAGGTGGCCAACAGAAAGTTCCTCATATATAGGGGAAATCTCAGTTGGTATAAAGCTACATCCCACCCTACCCCTCTGGCACAGAGGGTGTGTCTTGCACAATGGAGCTCTGTTATGCGTGTCATATACTCGTGTAAGGTTATTTAAAGATCTTGTCCAGTGTTTTAAATTAGAGAAGCTGTTCTAACTTATGCTGGCACAGACAGAGCTGAATCAAGGAGCCTCCCTCATGCCCCCACTCCGTTTTCTGCTGTACCAAGTACTAATTTAATTAATCTTAACAATTGTTTTAAAATTCTGTTTTTAAGAGGAAGAAAGCATGTGTTTGGTAGTAATTCCATGAATACCAGGAGTTGCCTGGGAATCAGATGGAATTTAGGATGATTTCTAAGGAAACCTAGTCACTCTAGCCCTTGTTTTTAATTAACTTTTACTCAGATTAAATATCCTTTGATATAGAGTGCTCTCAGGAAATCTCTCAGTTACTGTATGCACAATATTATCATAAAACTTGAAAGAACTTGCTGAAATTACCAACACCACCAGAAGGCCAGACGCAGTCAACATAGGATCACCAGAAACAACTTAGGAAATGAGACATCTAAACAGACTTACAAACAGTACGGGAGAAGAGGTGGTGGCTGTGGTATATGTAGGTGCCAATGACATAGGGAAAGGTAGGAGCAAGGTTTTGGAGAACACATTTAGTTTAGTAGGTAAGAGATTAAAGTCTTAGGCCTTCATGGTAGAATTCTCTGAAATGCTTCCAGTTCCACATGCAGGGCCAGAAAGACAGGCAAAACTGCACGGTCTCAATGTGTGGAGGAAACAATCATGTACAGAGAAGGGATTTGGGTTTATTAAGAACTGGGGAAACTTCTCAGAAAGGAGGAGCCTCTATGGGAACCAGACTGCTGGCATGTAAGCTTTAAAAGTTTGTATTGGATTTTTTAAACTAAGGGCTGGGGAGAAGTCATCAGGTGCAGAGGAGCGCACAATTCAAGTGGCAACATCCTTTAGGGATGAATTTATTAAAGGGGGAACTCTATATCTTAGTGAAGAGGATAGGAAAGAAGTTGGTAAAATACAGGTAGGAGGTAGTGAGGAACAATTTAATGTAAAAGTGTCACATTTGAATATAACACATGAAGGCAACCAATTGAATACTGACAAAATGTGAAACTGCTTATATACAAATACAGAAGTCTAAATACTAAGATGGGTGAACTAGAGTGTATGTCATTAAATGAAGATATTGATATAATAGGCATTGCAGAAATTTGGTGGAATAAGGATAATCAATTATATCAC
This sequence comes from Malaclemys terrapin pileata, assembly GCF_027887155.1. NCBI lineage: Eukaryota > Metazoa > Chordata > Testudines > Emydidae > Malaclemys > Malaclemys terrapin. The sequence continues at coordinate 48,762,356 of NC_071505.1, forward strand.
CAGGGTACAATATATATAGGAATGGACTGAATAGGTTGTACTGGTGGGGATTGGTGTTATATGTGAAAGAAAGGAAAGAGTCAAATAAAAAAAAATTTAAATAAATCAAACTACACCACAGAATCTCTCTAAACAGAAATTCCATGCTTGAACAATACGAGTATAGCAGTAGGAATATACTACCCGACCAGGATGGTGACAATGATTATGAAATGCTGAGGGAGTATAAAGAAACTATAAACTATTAACTTTAGTATTTAACCTATCACTTAAATCAGGTCTGTACCAGATGACTGAAGGGTAGCTAATGTAATGCCATTTTTTTAAAGGTTCCAGAGGCGATCCTGACAATTACAGGCCAGTAAACCTAACTTCAATACTTTTCAGACACACATGATAAGTTGGGGAAGAGACAACAGGCTTTTTTAAAAGGAAATTGTGCCTCACCAATCTATTAGAATTCTTTGAGGGTGTCAACAAGCATGTGGCAAGGGTGATCTAGTTGATACAATGTGTTTCATCTTCCAGAAAGCCTTTGACAAGATCTCTCACCCAAGGCTCTTAAGCAAAGTATGCTGTCGTGGCATAAGAGGGAAGGTACCCTCATGAATCAGTAACTGGTTAAGAGATAGGAAATAAAGGGTAGGAATAAATGGTCAGTTTTCACAGTGGAGAGACACAAATAGCTAATCTCCCAAGTTTCTGTACTGGAACCAGTGTTTTTCAACATATTCATAAATGATCCAGAAAAGTAGGTGAAGTTAGGTGGCAAAATTTGCAGAAGGGATCTCACAAAACTAGGTGACTTGGTGATATTAACAAAATGGCAGTTGAAATTCAATGTTGAGAACTGCAAACTTATGCACACTAGAAAACATAATCCCAATTATGCGTATATAATGATGGGTAAAGCTATGTTTTAGTCGCAGCTATTTTTAGTAAAAGACATGGACAGGTCACAGGCAGTAAACAAAAATTCATGGCCCATGACCTGACCATGACTTGTACAATATACACCTAACTAAATCTTGGATGCTCTAGGGGGGCACTGCGGGGGCGCTGGGGGTGTATGTGTTTGGATCAGGACCCCCCACTGCCTGGAGGAAAGGGAGGTTGTCGGGGCTGGCAGGCTCCCTACCTGGCTCTGCATGGCTCCCCGGAAGTGGTGACACGTCCCTTGGCTCCTAGGCAGAGGCGCGGCCAGAGGGCTCCACGCGCTACCCCTACCCTGAGTGCCCGCTCCGCAGCTCCCATTGGCTGGGAACCCCAGCCAATGGGAGCTGTGGGAGCAGTACCTGCAGGCGGAGGCAATGCGCATAGCCACCTGGCTACTCCTCCATCTAGGAGCTGAGGGAGGGACATGTCGCCACTTCTGGGAAGCCCCCCAGGTAAGCGCTGCCCAGAGCCCTCACCTCCTCCTGCACCCCAACCCCCTGACTCAGCCCGGAGCCCCCTCCCACACCCAAACTGTAGCTGCTGCAGGGGAGAGGAGACGGGGGAGGGTGGAGAATGGCCCGAGACTGCGCCAGCAGCAGCTGGTGCGGCTTGCCCAGGGGCTGCCTGAGCTGCTCAGGAGGGCCCCTGGGCCAGCCGCACCGGCCTCTTCAAAAGTCATGAAGGTCACAGAAAGTCACAGAATCTATTATTTCCATCACCTCCATCACAGACTCACAGCCTTAATGATGGGTTCTAAATTACTTGTTACCACTCAAGAAAGAGATCATGGAGTGATTGTGGATAGTTCTCTGAAAACATCTGCTCAATATTTAGTGGCAGTCAAAGAGGCTAAAAGAATGTTAGGAATCATTAGGAAAGGGATAGAAAATAAAACAGAAAATATAATGCCACTATATAAATCCATGTTATGTCCACACCTTGACTAGTGCATGCAGTTCTAACCCCATCTCATAAAAGATATATTAGAATTGGAAAAGATACAGAGAAGGACAACAAAAATGATGATGGGTATGAAAGTGGTTCCATACAAGGAGAGATTAAAAAGATGGACTCTTCAATCTAGAAACCATACAGCTGGGGGCGGGGGGAGAGAGATGAGAGAGAGCTATAAAACATGAATGGTATAGAGAAAGTGAATAGGGAAGTGTTATTTGTACCTTCACATAACCAAAAACCAGGGATCACCCAATGAAATTAATAGGCATCAGGTTTAAAACAAACATAAGGAAGTACTTCTTCACACAACTCAATGTCAATCTGTGGAACTCAGTGCCAGGGGATATTGTTAAAACCAAAAGTATAACTGGGTTTAAAAAAAGTAATTAGATATGCTCATGGATGATAGGTCCATCAGTGGCTATTATCCAAGATGGTTAGGGACAGAACCCCATGCTCCAAATGTCCATAAATCTCCAAATGCCAGACACTGGGACTGGACAACAGGGGATAGACCACTCAAAATTGCTCTGTTCTTTTCATTCCATCTGAAACATCTGACATAGGCCGCTGTGAGAAGAAGGTGTGACATTGCACTCCATATGTTTATGGAAATATGCTTAGAAATGAAAATATAATGTAATTGGAATATGCCTTATACAAGAGGTCTCTTGTAAGGGATCATTACAAAGCTTATAATCTACTGAGTGTGTTCATCCTATTTGTATGAATGTATCATTCTTGTATCTGAAGCTAGAAATATGAAGTATTACTATGAAGTCCTACTGTAACTATGCAAAGTGTGGGCCATTAATGGTGGCTTGGAATCTTGATGGCTCCCATTAATTAGAACAATTGGTTGTAAATGGCTGTGTTTACTTTAAGCCTTCCTGTGTCCCTGTGAGTCAGGCCAGATAGAATGGAGGCTTGGGGGTCTCACAGGACATGTGACCATGTCACCTGGTACTGGAATCCATCTTAAACCTGGTGCTTTTCCATTTAGAAGGAAGGGTGGGAACACAGAGAGAGACAAAGGATCCCGCCTTATGCCAAAGATATAAAAGGGGGTGGAACAGAACAAAGGGGGCTGCCAGTCATGAGAAATCCCCTAGTTTCCACCTGAGCTGGAACAAGGACTGTACCAGGGGAAAGGATTGGGTCTAGACTAGGAAGGAGTCTAGTCTGTGAAAGAAGCTTATTGGAACATCTCTGAGGGTGAGATTTACCTGTATTCAGTTTCTTAATGTATTAGGCTTAGACTTGCGTGTTTTGTTTTATTTTGCTTGGTAACTTATTTTGTTCTGTCTGTTATTACTTGAAACCACTTAAATCCTACTTTTTTGTAATTAATAATATCACTTTTGTTTATTAGTAAACCCAGAGTAAGTGATTAATACCTGGAGAAGCAAACAGCTGTGCATATCTTTCTATCAGTGTTATAGAGATCAAACAATTCATGAGTTTACCCTGTATAAGCTTTATACAGAGTAAAACGGATTTATTTGGAGTTTGGATCCCATTGGGAGCTGGGTGTCTGGGTGCTGGAGAGAGGTGATCTGCTAAGCTGTTTTCAGTTAAGTCTGCAGCTTTGATGGCATGGTTCAGACCCTGGGTCTGTGTTGCAGCAGGCTTGAGTGTCTGGCTCAACAAAACAGGGTTCTGAAGTCCCAACCTGGCAGGGAAGACAGGCTCAGAGTTAGTTTCAGTACATCAGGTGACAGTCCCAAGTGGGTCTCTTTGACTGAACCTTTCACAGAAAGGATAGTGAGCTAGATGGACCACTGGTCTCACCCAGTATAGCCGTTCTTATGACAATGAATCTTAAACTGTAGCCCACAGACCAATGAAAATTGTTGGAGTTAATGTTAGGTCTTATGTAATAACTGTTGATAAACACTGACTTTTCAATGGCCAAGGTATTTTATTGTGAAGGGACCCTGACTGAAATCTTAATACTTACTTCACTTTAAGCATGTGCTTAACACCATCCCTTTTTGTCAAAGTGCTTAAGCATGTCCTTAACTTTAAAAATGTGCTTAAGTACTATGCTGAATCAAAATCACAAGTGTGTGTGGGGGGGTAGATTGCTATTTATTGAACCAAAATGGGGACGCAAATCCCACTTTCAAATTTCAATTTATGAATTTAAACTCTGAGGCCCTCTGGAGAGTGACTCATCCCCTCTAGGAATCCCAAAATACAGCATGAGAAATACTCTCCTAAAGCAATACATACATACAAATATTGCAAGATAAAAAAGTCAAATTTATTCTCAACATTTCAGCTGGATAGTTACTGTACTTACTTTCCAGGCACTGTATTTTAGTAAGTAATACATACAATTTATTTCAATTAGGACAATTACACTATAAATACAACAACTTTAAAAAGTCATTTCTGACTGGTATGAGTGTGGGTGCAACTAATGGGGAAACTATAATTAAAAATTAAACAAAATAATTTGTATGCCTTTCAGCTTTAAAAAAAAAATCACATAGATGTGTTACTAACATTTAAAAATTTGTGTAGCATTCTTGCCCTTGGGTCCAAACAAATGTATCTCCTTCACAGATTTCTATGTAATGCTCATTTCTTAAAAAAGCAGATAAGATTATGCAATATGTATAATTAAATTATATTTTCTTTTTGGTTTAACAAAACAATTATTTTAAGTCTGTCATTATATATTTGTCTATATAGGACAAAAATCTGATGAGTGAAATTTGTTTTCACTGTTTTAGTAACAAGCCTCGACAACTATGCTCTCCAATATCCAATATTTACAGATAAAATGTGAATAAAGTTTTAAAGGCAGTGCTGTAATTTCCTTCAACTTAAAAAAAAATTCTTGACACTTCAAACTTTGGATTCTCCTTATTTTATAAACATAGTAATGTAGCTAAAATAAAAAAATAAAGATGTGAACTTTTTGTCATCTTAAAGTCTATCCACTGAAGAAGTACAACTGCTGCTGTTGAGAAATTTCAAAACATATATTCCATTCACCTCCCCAGACAAATAGCAGACTGTACTTCAAATGCATTGCAAGACTATTAGGTAATCTTTTCTTTGTTTAGATTCAGTAGGGTTCAGTGACAAACATTCATCTCCCTTTCTATACAAGTTCCTGTTCTTTAGCTTAGTTTAAAATTGCTTTAGTTTTAGTGGCAACTCATTTTACTTGGCAATTTATTAGTATAATACTATGAAATTCAAACACACTTCAAAAATTACCATTTACTTACTTAAAATCATGATGAGTTATTTGTTCTCTGTTTATATCATGCATCGGAAAGAACATGTACATCTGTAGGTAGGTTGATAGAATCAGACACAAAGCTTTTGAAATAAACCAATAACAGCTGCTGCCAAGCCTCATTACTCTGCATTAGCTGCTATTCCTGAAATATTTTAAGTTGCAAAACTGTTGATACTTTCAAAAACCATAGAGACTTTTTAGAAGATTTAACAGTATAAAACAGACACATCTCTCATGGAGGAAAAAAAATGAATCTTATACTTAAGGATATGTGTTCAACTCTTTTCCATGGTAATGCATGCATACTTTCCATCACCATGAACTTTACTTATTTGAGCAGATGAAAGTAATTAGATTTTAAAATTATTCAGTTGTCAGTGGACCTTCTCCAAAACAGAGGAATATATACTGTACAAATTCTAAAACTAATGAAATATTTATCTGATGAATAACCCATTCTTCACATCTACAAAAGAAATTTAAGCAGGAATTACAGTATCCTACCCATTTAATCAGTCAACTCAAAGACAGTGGGTAATTAAAAAAAAAAAGTTTTTGAATAAGTCTGGTGCTAGACGTAAAAACTTTATTTCTGGTAACGCACAGACACAATATATTCTTTTAAAAAATAAATTTTTGCCATAACTTTCAATGCACTTGTTATTAGAATTATTGCAACATGGCTTATTGAAGTCTGTGTAAAAATTAGATTGCAACAATTTAAACTCTCAGTAAAGGGCTATTGTCAGACCCTAGTGGTCTGAAATGGTCTTTAAGCAGATCTAAAGAGATTAATCTTCTCTAAACACCGAAGTAATTTTAATGTAAAAAATTATACAATGAACATTACAGAGGTTTAATTTTCAACAAGCCCAGAAGAATTACATATTCCATGGCTCTCAGGATTCATCACCAATAGCGAAGCTCAATTTTAACATTTATATTTTATATTTGGTATTAGAATTAAAACCTTGAATAGGTTTAAGAGAGTCGTTTTGATCTAACAGGAATTAATTGTATACTTTTAATAATCTACTTGTTCTAAAACTATGATTATGTTATATATGCAGGTTAATTAGGCAAAGAAATGAAAATAGGCTTCTGCTGTATTAAAAAAAATAAACCCACCCTACTTCCCAAGACTCTTTGAATACGATAGTGACTCTAGAGTATCATTTTTGTGAAGTATGTTAGAATCCCAAGAGCACTTTTCATTCCAAGTAGCGAGTTAAAAGTTGGATTCACTTTGCACAGTAACATATATCAGATACCAGCAATACAATACTGGAACTCAAATTTTAAAAGACACAAACGTGAGCCATAGGTAGGATCTTCCTAATTACATTATTTTAATTGTACCAGGACTGAATGAGAATAACTAATATATGATGATTTTACAAGTTTACTCACCCTAATTGTAACTGAGAGACCAGGATATAGCTTGCTTTAATGTAAGTTAATCATAAATTGCATGCAGATTGCCAAATTTCAGTGAAGTACAAACTATTGCCTTTATCCAATTCTGATTTCTTAAAAAACAAATTAATGAAGTGCAGATTCTGTAACTGTATGTGCTACAGGAAAATAAAGCTGTTCTTTCTTTATTATCCATAAGATATTTTATGGTTTCACAGATTTTACATCCTATTACCATCTTAAAATAAAAGCACATCTCACCATTCTCAGCGTAATCAGTGTTCACCTGAACTTTCCTGACCTCATTGCTTAAACCAGACATAGAAATTAGGGGTAGTGATTGTTTAATATTCTGCTTCTAAAATTTCAGTGTTCAGTGAAGGAAAACAAGTTAGGAAAGGGTAATAGAAATATTTTAGTAAAAATGCAAGACGACTGTGAGGTGTTTTAGAGATCTTATTAATTGCTCAATACAGGTGGCATTACAGAAAAAAATATTTTAAACATCCGAAAATGTTGTTCTTTCAACAGGTTCTATTTAAACTAGTAGAGTCATGAAAAATATCCAAGTAAAAACAAACAAATCCAACCACAACATTACTGGATCTTTATGTTAAAATATGAATAGCAACTTCCAAGTAATCCAATAATGCTGCATTTCAGTTTTAAAGTAATCACAACTGTGAATATAGTATGAATTTCTTCTATGTTTATCTATAGGAATTTAAACAAAGTAACATAAGACATATTCTGGACTGTATATGTCTGTGTAATTAAAAATACAATACAAAAATCATTACAAAACTAGAACAAAAAACACATTCCCCCATTACTGTCATTATATCAACCACCAGTCAGCAAAACACCTTACAGATGCAATGAGAATCTCCTCATTGTCATACTGCCCACAAAAACCCAGCCTCCCTGATTACCTGAGCCCTCCCCCAAATGCCAACTCAAATATGTGGGCTGTACATTATGCCCCTGAATGTATGAGCTCTTGTCAACCCAGGAGACTGGAGAAATACAGTCCCCAAATCAATAAACCTTCATGGAGAATGCTCCTTCTCTTATATACCTAAGAGAGCCAGTTCAAACACCTCTGCTTATCTCAGCAATGGCAGTATGACATGGGGAGAAAAATGATCTCTCACGTGAGACGTCCCAAGGCCATTTAGGGCTTTACAGGTCAAAAGCAACACCTTAAACTTCACAAGAAGGCCAGTTTAACAAGTAAGCTGCTATGTTCTGCACTAACTGTAGCCACTGACAGATTTAAGGTGTACCCCCAAGCACAGAGCCTGGCAGTAGTCCAGAAGTTACACAGAGATGGATCATAATAGCAAGGCCTGCATGAGCTAGGAAAGGCCACAATTTCCTGGCTAGATGCAAATGAGAAAAAAATCACTATTGCTGATTGGTCATTTAAAAGCAACCGGGAATATAACCAGACATCCAAACCGCAAACTTTATTAACAAAAAAATTGTCAAACACCCTCCGTTGAGGGGTTGGTACAACCTCTACCTTATCCTTTGGTTATTTCACTAATCTTACCATAATTATTTCAGTCTTAATTGGACTGTCTCAGAAAGCTCACCCTCATCCATGCCCGTTTCATTCAGATACAGGGAAAGGGACTCACCTACACTCTCTGGGTTGGATAAGGTAGAGCTATAAATCGCTGCATGCCATCAACATACTGAAAACACTTGAGCTCGTATTTCCTCACCAGGGTTTCCATTACCAAGAAAAAAATAATAAATCAATGCAGTGAGTGCTCTCTGTGTGCCATACTTTGGTCAGACACCCGAAAGTAGAAGGTGACAGCAAATAATACAAATTAGCTGTTAGCAAAGTCAGACAGTTGATAAGGGAAGCTAAAGGTACTGATGAAAAATCTGTGATTCAGACAAGAACTAATGGTCAAATTTTTAATAGTGAGAGTAATTAAGCATTGGAACCACCTACCTAGGGATGTAGAGGATTCTTCACCACTTGCAATCTTTAAAACAAGATTGGATATCTTCCTAAAAAACATGTGTTAGTTCAAACAGAACTTATGAGTTTGATGCAGAAATTACTGAATTGGCTTCTATGATGTGTTTTATGCAGGATCTCAGACTAGCTTTCCCAGCCTTGAAATGTATGAATCTATGAATGACAAGGATGAAAGGTATCAGAAGTATGCAAATACTCAGAGTTGTCTTGCCAATACTAATTTTATATTCTTTAACAAAATTGGAAGATAAAATATCAGTGAATAGAATGTCTGCTGCAAGGGACTGATTTTTAAGTAGAGGCCACTAAAATTTAAAGTAATTGGCCCTCTGGTCACTGACAATTTCCACCACCTAAAGACCCACTATTTCCTCTCCTGCCTTCTTTAGCCAAGGGTGGACAAGGATACAAAGCACAAACTGTAGGAAAACATTGACTCAACACATCTGGATCCTCTGTAAACAATAACAACTGAATCTCATGAAATGGTATTTGTTTCTTCAAGATATTGCTCAACTCCACTGATAGTTGTGTCCCAATCTGATTAATTTTATTTTAAAAGCATCTAAAATTTTCCTTACAGCAAGCGGGACTTGCAACCAAGTGATGACAGCCCAGAGTAACTAGGCTACCTACCAGACAATCACATACTATGCTGATGAAGATCATTTGAAGTACCTAAACAGACAGATAAATCTGCTGATGAAGACTTTGCACTCTTATACAATCATTTCTTTGCTGCATACAGTAGTGACAAAAGAAATAATAATAAAAAAATATCTCTGGCACTCCCACATATTGTAATTTGGTCTAGATATGTGTGTGCCAGCAATGGGGGAGGAGAGGAAGAAGTTAATAATTTAAGACAAAAGAATCATTTATTAGTAACATAAGTGCATTTTTCTATTTTTCCCTCTTGAGATGCTCTGCTCAGAGTAAATCTTGTAAATGGAAAATTCAGCAGTACCCAAATACAGACTTTATTACTGGTTTCTCTACCCTTATGAATATGGATCCCTGTCCTCGGCAGATTAGTTTGTTGCAGCAGCTATGGGAGTATTAGATTGCACAGACTAGCCACTTACAACAGCCCGGCAGTGCTGGATTTGCATTGGCTGGTTTCTGTGTGGCTGGGAGGCTGCATAGGCTATGAAGTCTTCTTTTGATTTCCTGTACCTGCTATTTGTTGTCAAAAATGCATCCAGAAGATTCACAAGAATCTGTGCCACCCTCTGTAAATATATACTTTTGTCACAACTTTGGGAGCAGTCATGCATAGATGAAGGTCTGTATGAAATGAAAAAGTAAAAAATGCAGGGAGGGTTGAGGGAAATAAGAAAGTAGGGAGTATAGAAGAGTCGTAAATTTCAGCAACAGGAGAATTTCAGTACCTAGCTGAAGAATCAAGAGCTGGATATTCTGCTATAAAAAGAAAATTTTAATTGTTATGTAAGTTAGCTTAACATTCTAATGGAAATAACAGTTAATTATCATGTGTATGGTAAGATGCTAGAGTATTATATGATTATGAAATGAAAATAACTTTACAAAAGTAAACCTTTTTCTACCAGGGGAGATTATATGGTTTGGTAAGCTGGCACACGTTTTCCGTCATCTCTGGATATATTTGATTTCAAATATTGCCTGAGGTCACAAGCAAAAGTGAGACAGGTGGTCTCAGTCCAGTACCTATTTATCTACATAATAAATTCCCCAGTTCATGTGCTCTATTCAACCCAATGAGCTCTGATCTGTTCAGAAATCCCAGAGAACAGGAATAGTAGAGGGTTTGCAGGTCATGAGTAGAATGGCCAGATTTTAAAATTCAGATGCCAAAACACCTTCTTTATTAATATTCTCCTTAATGTCTGAGTCTCCCTTTTTCATGTCTGCTAAGTACCTCTCCTTCAAATCCTTCCTTAAAACCCACTTCTTTCAGGAATTCTTTTAAGTTTGTCTCCCTAATAACCTCTCCAGACCACAGAAAACTTGTATTTTATATTTGTAAAGTACTGTGTATAGTATGGCCATGGTATATACGTGATTTTAATAGCCATTTGAGTATGGGGGAGTTGCACAGCTGAGAGAAGTCTTGTTCTGAAAGGTGCAGGAAAGCGTGTGTGGATTGGAAGAGGTGAAAGATGGTTTTGGCAGCTGTGGGGGTTCTCCTAAGGGTGCAGTATGTTTTTCTTTTGGCTTCCGCAGAGGTGGCAGATTTGAGACACAAACCACAAAATGTGGTTTTTTGTTTGTTTTTTTGTTTTTTGATGAGTAAACGTCACTGAGAACGTGAAAAGATTTATGAGAGAGGGATTGATAATCCCGGGATGTGTTTGTTAATGGAGGAGTATGATTGGGGTTGGCTGTTCCGGTGACTGCAGGTAGGTTTAGTAGCAGGGAGGGAGGACTGTAGTGGAATGCATAGTATTGTGAGAATCTCTGATAGTTCCTCCATTTCTTGAGCTTCAAACCTTCCTCCGCGCAATACATTGGCTGCCTAACGTCCATCTTAAAGTCTTAGGACATATTTGAGATGTTAAGATGAACCACATGCCTGTCTCCTAATTTAACTGTGTGCACACACTGACGTTCAACGGAGTCATGGTATTATAAACCTGAAAACTCTCTATAACATGCAACACTGCACTGTATGCCTGCAAGTACCAGAATATCTGGTCACGTCAGTGAGGATGGATGTGCATTGATAGAACTAGGTAGGGAAGCTTGTGTAACCCTGGCATGTCTATGACAGCCAGTTTATATATATAAACACTTAAATGGTTAAATGTGACCTTGTAATAGGATGGCTCGCCTTTTAACCCTGATTACCAAAAAGCACACCTGGATTGGATCAGGTGATTCCACTATAAGCGAAGCAGGAAACTGCAGTAGAGAGGGGAAGGTTGAAGAGAGTTGCTGACATGAACAGAGAGAGGAAACCTGCTGGTAAGCTTTGGAAGAGAGACCCCAGGAGAATGGCTATGTTTTTGGTGGCCACCAGGAAGCACATGGGAGGCAGCAGACCCAGTGATACATCTTCAAATAAAAAAATCCAATAGCTTTGTTATTGTTGGCTGAATATTGACTATTGTTGGCCGCAAATAGGTATTTTATTAAATATGAATGGATCTTGCTTCTCTTTCTTGTACTTCTACAAAGTGCAGATCCAATGCTAATCACACACTAACATTTGGTGTGAGGTTCCAACATTCGTTCCGGTAATGAAATAAAACGTACTATAGAACAGTGCTGGAGCATACAGGCCCCATAGAGGAGTGGGGGTACGTGGGGTTTTTTAAGTGTTGTTATTTTATTCACAAAGAATATAAATGAAAAGTATTAAAAACCTTTACAAAAAAATTCAGAATTGTAGGTAATTTGGAATTATGTAATGCTGAAAGAGAACATGCATGATTATTTGTGATAATTACCTCCAACTATGCCCTGCTAATGGATCAAACCACTCCGTGCATAATGCACTGACTCTCTCTACCTATCTCCAATAGGTACTGAGAGGCTGTAATCTTAAATGCCAGCATAGAAGAGGCTGTTAATTTTTAGTATATTTAATATACAGGAATTCAGAGTCATAATGGATCTGCACAGAAGAATAAGATGAATACACTTGAGAATAGGAACGTTGTGAAATACATAAAGTAAAGGTGATCCTTAAAAGTATCTCTCTGGTGCCCTGCTAGTGTTTTTCTCCAGGTCTCCTCTGTCTTCTGCAGCCTACGGGTCTATCTTAGGTGTGTAAATTCTCCTTTGCTCAAATTTCATTCTCCCTTTTAACTACACGGCCCCCATTCTTCTCCTTTCCCTATGAGGACATGGGCAAAAGTAGCTTGCTCTTCTGTCAGGCACACAACACTGAGGTATTTAAAATATATCAGAGTGCACATATTGAACCTGAAGTGCAGTGGCATAGCCAACTACACCATGCATTCTTATGTTTGCATTATGATTTTCCCCTGAGGGACTGCTTCCCCACCCATGTATTTATACTGAGTATTTGCCCCAAACCAAATCAATGCTCTGCTCTCTTAAATATTTAAGATCAAATTGCCATACAGCTAACTATAGCATCCTAATTGCTTTGGACCTAGGCAGAAAGCTATTGCAGTTCTAGGTAGCTCAAGACTAGAAACTGGATGAAATTTGAAGAACAACGGTTATTAACGGGATGGAAGAACTACGCCCCTCATTGAGGTGGGTTTTTTAGACTGCTGGGAGAGCTCTCTCCCACCACTGCGCCGCGACCACACCAGGCATGCTAAAGTGCTGCCGCAGCAGCGCTGCTATTAAATTCCCTTGAGAGATAGGAAGGACCACAGACTCACTACTTGAAAAAGTAAATGAAAAACTTAGTTATTCTACTTAGGTTACACATCACAATCAACTCTCTCTCTCTCTCTCTCTCTCTCTCTCTCTCTCTCTCTCACACACACACACACACACACAAAGAAGCAAACAAAATTATGTAAACTAGTTAGTCTAATTCTACTCTAAAGAAAGAAAGAACTATTTAGTTACTAGTATATTTATTTATTTATTAAATATTTCGGAGGCTCTCAGCTGCTATGATGATGGGAGTCACATAAATATAAGTACTGGGATGGGTAAATTACATATTAGTACACCTAGTACACAAAATAGGTTAGTTTAGAATAAATTAGAGAGATATAGATAAATATATTTGGTACTCAAAAATTATCTTAAATTTGTCTTGAACTTTAACTATTTACCGTGGCAAATTGTCCCCCTAGAGAGATTTTTTTTAATCAATTATTTCTTCAGAAAAGGTAACTGCAAATCTTAACATCAATAACTATTCCATTTTATTTAACATGAAAACAGTTGTTTTCATTAGGTATTCAAAATCACAGTCAGTGTCCTTTCAAAATAATCTGCACAGGCTATAGGAGTGCTTCCTATTAGTCTGAAAACAAGGTAGGATTTTTTTCTGGAAGTATATTAACAGTAAGTATTTTTAGGGTGTGGTTTTCACAGCTACTTGAATTCAATGGGACTTGTGACTGCTCATCATCTCTGAAAATCATGTAATTTCACTCCTTTTGCCTGCAATCTGTCGGAAAGGCTCAGGATTAAAGTAACCTCAAAAATTCAAGAAGTGTTGATGTTTAAAAGTTACTGTATTTTGCTCAATTCTCTCTCTCTCTCTTTTTTTTTTTTTAAAGAGGCAATGAAGTGAATCTCAGATTGGTATCAGGGCCAGCTCTAGGCACCAGCAAAACAAGCTGGTGCTTGGGGCGGCACATTTTTAGGGGCGGCATTCTGGTGCGGGCCATGCCGCCCCTAAAACTGTGCCCCGGCCACCCTAACTCACTGCTGCTGCTGCTCGCGCGCCGGTGCTTCCCCTCCCTCCCAGGCTTGAGAGCCTGGGGGGAGGAGGCAGGCTGGGGATTTGGGGAAGGGGCGGAGTTGAGGCGGGGCCGTGGGGGGAGCAGCCAAAATTGTTTTCGCTTGGGGTGGCAAAAATCCTAGAGCTGGCCCTGATTGGTATAAACAAAATATCACAACTATACTATCTCTTCAGCTTCCAAATCCAAACCTCCGTCTTTCCAAGCAGCTACTGACAGCCATACTCCTATTGCCTCTCACTGTCTCTTTCTGATGACTTCCAGGATTCCACAACTTCAACTAAAGGCTCATCTACACAAGAGTTGTATTTTGGACTAACGGTCATTTTTCAGTTAAAGTGGGCTGTGTCCACATAACACAATTCTTCCTAATCAATTGGCTAGTTAGTGCAAATTGGAAAACCACTTCTGGTTTTTGGGTTTTATTGGTTTTTTGGAATGTGTTTGTGTGGGAAAAGGTTAGGTGGATGCATCTGTATTTTGGGTTAACTTTTCAGTTCTCCCAGTGGTATGTCACACTGCAGTGCTTCACACCAGGACTGACCTGTCTGTTTACCCATGCACTCTCTACTGCTTGGGGGTCATGATGGCCAGATGTTACCTCCCCGTTTAAATGCTGGTGTGCAGCCAACAGAATACCATTTGTGATTACACACTCCTGGAGCATTATAACAATTATGCCTCGTGCATCCACACAGTGCCATGAACAGGTCATGGATTTCCTTGTACTCTGGTGAGAAGGGACAGTGGAGTCCTCCTTCAACAGCAGCCACCATAATATGAAAATATACAAATATTTAACTAAGCAAATGGCTGAGAGAGGTCGGTCCTGGGACAAGGCTCAATGCCATAGCAAAGGGACAGAGCTCCAGCAGAACTATAAAAAAGCCAAGGACAAAAAGGGACCTCTGGGAGTGCTCCAAGTGCCTGACCATACTGAATGGGATTTATGAAGAAGGCCATCACTGAATCCCAGTACATTCTGGATCTGGACAATGCTGAAGGCACTAAGGACAACCTCAACCAGGATTCTGGAGCAGGAAAGATGTCTTGTGATAGTCAGGCTCTCTTCGCCGTGCAAGAGCCTGAGCCAGACCCTGAAGAACAGGCAGCTCCTGAAACCCATGCATAAACTCAGCATGATACCGGTAGTTCCAGGGAGGGAACCTCTGCCAGTAAGTATTATGTGCTATATTACTATAAAACTGTATTGGTAGTTTCAACAAACTTTTGTTCTGTCTTTTCCAGTGGATTCCACCATTTTGGGTGGATGTGAGCCCAGCTTCTAGCCTCTTCTCTCCATAAGCTCAAAATGCCAACCATAGCAGAGAATTCCAGCTCTGCAGGAATTATTACCATGATATTTTCATCTCCCCCGGCCATCTGCCTCCCCAGCACCAACCCCCCGTGCTACCCCCCTCACGCTCTCTCTCTGGGCCAGTTATCCATTGTGACCCATAGGTGCTGGAAGCAGGGGTACTGAGGGTGTGGTGGCACCCTCTGGCTTGAAGTGGTTTCCATATACAGGGTTTACAGTTTGGTTCAATGGCTCTCAGCACACCACTATATCAATTGTTCCAGCACCCCTGTTGTGGCTGCCCCCCATCCTGTCAAGCCCTGCACAAGTCATGGCACTGTGGTGGTTTTAAATAAAAACCTTGCAATTCAGGCAAGTTTACCTAAATGTCAGTTACAGGAAAAACAATGCAATATAAAAATACTTTGCTTCACAGTTTGATCAACGACCTGAGCTTTCAGCTATTTTAGCATTCATTACATGTATTTCCCAAAGTGATACACTAAACGCATAGAGATTGTACAGCACTAAATGCACATGTATAGGCACCTGGCTAGTTGTAATCAGACTCTCAGCATTGTTAACCCCTGAGGCTCGGAATAATTATAGCAGAACTCCATTTATTTTGCAGTGTACTTTGTGTGTGTCTGCAGGTGATATAAATCAGACTTTAAGGCAAAGACAATGTTCTATTTTGACACAAACATTGCAGGGTAAAGCCACCTTCTTATGGCTGCCTATATAGGTATTGTAGCCAATCCACTCCTACAGTGCTTGTTGGGGGACCATTCTGGTGAATAACATCAATGCATATCTTTCTGGTCTGCCTATCTCCTTTTTGAACAAGTCCCTTCTTTGCCTCTTGCATTCTGGTTACATCCTCCAATGTCAGGACTGTCTGCAGAGGTGCAGATGCAATTATTAATCTGCATCCTGCAAACTCACCCCGCTATGCAAACCTCCAAATCTTTCTAACCACACGTAGATTCCTAACCCCTGGAAACAACCAGCCAAACTCCACCCAAATGCCACTGCCTACCCCAGCCACCCAATGCCCTGACACCTAGGATTAGAACAGTGTTCCTATGCAAAGGAGAAGTAAGGTGAAGCAATTCTTACCATCTCCAAGCTCTCCCCAGACTGGGAAGAGACTATTGAAATAGCATTCAAATTTGAGGAAAAAGCAACATTGTATCATTGTTGCCATGGAGACATGAATCACTTCAATAACTATTTATTTTGTTTCTCAGCTTCCCCAGCTTCTGCACCTGACACCCAGAGGCCCTGAAGGACAGAACCATAATCAACAGTGCCTGACTACTCTCTGGGGCAGGAAAAGGAAGACCAAAGGCGAAATGTTTGGGGACCTCATGATAACATCTCAGAAGAGAGATCAGACGACAGAGGAGTGGAGGGAAGTTCTTCTTGCAGAGACACAGAAGGACAGAGAATGTGCAGAGAAGGGCACGGTGATGCAGAGACACTTCCTGGAGCTCACACAAATACCAACTGTCTTGATGCAGAATGTCTTGATGCAGTGTTCTGCCACTGCACAACCACCTCACCCCAGCTCAGTCCTCTCCTGCAGCCCAGGGAGAACAATGCATACTAACAGCAGCAGCACCCTTCCCAAAGCTCAAACCATAGACATCTCCTTTCCCACCTGACACCACAGGACTCTGAAAAAAGTGACTACCGGGAACCCTCTTTCACCCCCATCACAAACAATGGTTTCTTCCTGTGCCATTCCACATGCCAAGGCAAAAGCACTAGGAAGAAATCCCACATATTCCTTTGACCAGTGCAGCACCAACATGCGTGGACCCATAGTACTTTTTTGTCATGTGGTGTGCCTTTGCACTGTAATGTTGTAGAAGGTATGCAGTGTTTTGCATAATTTTGCATAGTTTGTACTGCTTTATGCTGGGGTTTGTGTTACAATGGATAAAAGTTTGCACAGTTTTGTTCAATACATGTTTTTATTGTTTGCACTATTTGATGTTCAGTAAAGGTTATTTTTGACAAAAGTTTAATAAAGTTTCATAAAATATCACATATCTTATACACATAATAAAATACCCTTTACAAAAAACATAGTACAAAGCATTTAAAAAGCAATATAAACTTCTATTTCACTAAATCCATACACACAGAGTAATGAAACCCCACCCCAGTGCATAATACAATTGTATTTCAACATTTCTTCTCCTTGCCTCAAAAGAGGCGCCCAGGTATCCCTGATCCTATGGCTCAGACAATTCGCTGAAATTTGCACAGGAAGCCTTTCTGGCTGTTCATAGGGATCTGAAAGTCTCTAGACCTCTGTCTCCCACCCATCGTGAGGCTGTCTCCCTTGCTCTTACAAATGTTATGCAAAACACAGCAAGCAGTAATCATATGAGGCAGATATTGTTCAGCAGCCATCTCTTCCAAACACACACTCCACTGTCATTCTACAGCTACTCAAGGTATAGTTGAACAGAACCTTTCTCCTGTCTAAATGTCCAGGAAAAGGCTTAAAAAGCCAGGGAAACAGAGGGTAAACTGCTGGGAATCAGAACACCATTAATGTGCAGAGAGGTCCTGGGAGCGAAATTTCCATTTTTCATTAAATAAACTAGGTGTAAGTTTTCAAAGACTCCTGTATCATGAGCCTTTCCAGACCCCTACATTAATATTAGTAAACCTGCTACAGTGATCAACCAGGCCTTTAAGCACCATGGAGATATACACCTCTACCTCGATATAACCCTATCCTTGGGAGCCAAAATATCTTACCGCGTTATAGGTGAAATCGCATTATATCGAACTTGCTTTGATCCGCCAGAGTGCGCAGTCCCCTCCCCCCCCCCCCAGAGCACTGCTTTACCACATTAAATTTTTCAGGGTACCAGCCGTGTTAGTCTGTAACCTCAAAAAGAACAGGATACAGACTATCCTTAGAGAACAGTCTCTAAGGTGCCACAAGTACTCCTGTTCACATTATATCTGAATTTGTGTTATATCGGGTCGCGTTATCGAGGTAGAGGTGTACCCCTTTCTGTTTATAAACAAGGAGGCCTGTGGGGAGGACAAAGAATAGACACATGGGTCCCATCAATGGCCCCAATACAATTTAGGAACCTCAGCTGTGCAAATCTATTAACCTTTTGTGCACTGCCAATATTTATGACCCAGGCCATAAGCACCTCCTTTATAGCAACGCACACATCCATGACAACAGCCCCAACAGTTGATGTACCAAACTGGTTAGCTGCTGATTGGTAGCAAACAGGGTGGTGAGCTTCCAGATAGCAATGGCTTCTCCACACTGAAGACAGCTCTCAAGTTGGTGTAATGGCACTGCAGCTCCCGAGTGAGTTTCAAGCCGATCTTGAAAGTAGCTTTTTGCATCCTGAAATTCCGCCTCCATTGCTGGTCAGTACCACTGTCCTTTCCAGAGTGCAGCTGCTCCAGAAAAGCTTTATCCACAATTAGTTGCTGATTTCATCCTCTTCCTCCTCCTGCTCTACTGAAAATGACTCAGTGGCACAGTGGCTGGCTTCCAAAGCCAAAGCCACCCAAGATGCATGATTCCAAATACTGTGTTTTAACAAGTGCCTGGACCACAGCACTCAGCTGTGTTCCCTTCCCGCTGGCTGACAGCAGTTGCAAAATGGCACTGGCTCAAAAAAGACAGGAGAATCATGGGACACACACAGAGAGGAATCACAGGAATTTGCTGCTGTGACCCCAAGTCCCCGACTTCCAGTAGCATCTGGTAGATATCCCACAATGAGCCGTGAGAAAAATCCCAGAATGCCCAGAGTCCAGTAGCAGGACAAAGCACCCTGGGATACCTATCCAGAAAGCTGGATGTCTGTATCAAAAAAGGCCAGTGCCATGTATACACAATGATTCAGAGAGAAGTAAGCAAAAGCTGGCCATGTGGACACAATTATTTTGAAATGGTTATTCTGCAAGAGTTAGTCCACACAAACTTAATCTGCAAAAAGCCCACTGTGTAGACAAGCCCTAAATCTCTGCTTTGTCCTCACTACCTCTGGGGCTATGCTGTGCCTACGTTACACTTCCCAGGATTCTTCTGTCACTTTATACTTACAGTCACCTCTTTTCATAAAACCAAGCCTCAAGTCAAGTTACACGTGTCCCTGGAATTCTACTTCCTCAAAATCCTGCAGAATACCATTGTATATCGCATGGCTTTTCTGGTTAAAATCCACAGCTGGCAGTTTCTTGCAAACTGGAAATCCCCTGGAACAATTTCTTGAAAAGCTAGTAGGTTGGATACTCAAAATCGCACTCTATTTTTTTTGTTGATCCATTTTATTTCAGTCTGTTTTAGTCCACCCATTTCTTAAAGGGGCAATGATAATTCTTCCTTGTTTTTAAAACTATCCTAAAAAGTCTCAAAAGTGCTATCCCTTCAAGTAAAAATACTAGTAGGGTTTTTGTTGTTTTTATAAATTCCCTAAGATGGCACACCTTACATTTTGTTCTCATCACATCTGTACAGTGCAAAAATAGTCAAATTAAAAAGGAACCTGAAAATGTCTCTTTGAAGCCAGAGAGTTGCTGCATGGTACAGCACAGTGTTTCCGAAAACACACTCACAAATCACTTAGTCCATACATAAAATATGTATTTACAAAACATATACAGGTAGAAGATTCATCCAATCAATAAATCTGTTAAAGCATAAAACACAAAATGCACATTTAAAGACAACATAATGTGAGGAAAACAAAATATATTAATTATAATTTTTATCAAACAAGATTTAGCTCCAGAGCAAGAAAGAAATTGAGATACACAGTATTTCAGTCACAGACAGCTAACACATTCAATCTTCAATCTGCCGCCTGCTCCTTATTAATTACTTATTATTATTATTTTATTACACTAGTGCCTATAGACCTCAATCAAGATAAAGACCCCATTGTGCTAGGCACTGTACTCCACTGTGCTGGGTGCTGAACAAACACAGAATAAAAGGACATTCCCTGACTTCCATTCACAAACTTAGGGCTTGTCTATATGAATACTTAATTCACAGGACTCAACCTCACACTAGCCTACCTCAGACTATCTGTGTGGACCCTGCTGATGAGCATTAACAGTTTGAAAGCAAACTAGATTAAAGAACACTAATGAACTGTTAATGCACATCAGCAGAGTCCACATGGACAGTTAGTTTGTGGTAGGCTAACACAGGGCCGCCCAGAGGATTCAGGGGACCTGGGGCAAGCAATTTTGGGGGCCCCTTCCATAAAAAAAAGTTGCAATACTATAGAATAGTATATTCTCATAGGGGCCTGGGGCAAATTGCCCCACTTGTCCCCCCTCCCCCTCCCGGGCGGCCCTGGGCTAACAAGGGGTTGATTCACACCCCAGTTTGCCACAAATTAAATGTGGACGAGGGTGATCCAGTGGATATAGTGTACTTGAATTTTCAGAAACCTTTTGACAAGATCCCACACCAAAGATTCTTAAGCAAAGTAAGCAGTCGTGGGATGAAAGGGAAGGCCCAGTCATTGATCAGTAACTGGTTAAAAGATAGAAAACAAAGGGTAGGAATAAATGATCAGTATTTTCAGTGGAAAGATATAAATAACAGAGTGTCCCAAGGATCTGTACTGGGAACAGTGATGTTCAACATATTCATAAATGATCTAGAAAAAGAGGTAAACAGTGAGGTGGCAAAGTCTGTAGATAATACAAAATGACCTGTGGAACTCATTGCCAGGGGATGTCGTGAAGGCAAAAAGTATAACTGGGTTCCAAGAAAGAATTAGATAAGTTCATGGAGGATAGGTCAATCAATGTCTATTAAGCAAGAGGGTTAGGGACGCAACCCAACGCTTATGCCCAAATAAATCTGTTAGTTTATAAGGTGCCACCAGACTCCTCATTGTTTTTGTGGATACAGACTAACACAGCTACCCCTCTGATACTTGATCCAATGCTCTCGGCATCCCTAAACATCTTACTGACAGAAGCTGGAACTGTACTACAGGGGATGGATCACTCAATAAATTGCCCTGTTCTGTTCATTCCCTGTGAAGCACATGGCAGCAGCCACTGTCAGAAGACAGGATACTGGGTTAGATGGACCATTGGTCTGACCCATTATGGCTATTCTTTTGTTCTCAGAGTCATGGACTAAACCAACTTGTTCAAAACATACCATTGTAAAGTGACAGCATTCACTCCACAGAATTTCATATCTGACAACAAAAAGGAATTAATAAAAAGTATAAGTCCCCTGTAGTAAGACAGCACAATCACAATGATAAGAAACATTCTAATTTTACCTTCAGAGACCACATTCAAGTCAGTAAGAGCTGAACGTATACATAAATGTGCGTATGTGTATCTAGTAACAGAGAATGGAATTTGGTTCAAAGAGTTTACTGCACATGACAAGGAAACATATACTATCATTCACATCTCCTTAGGTATATAATTTAAGTGTTACATTATGATTTTTCTATACATTAATTACTGTTATGCTGATGATCATCATTAATCTAATCAAGATATAATATTTAATAATAGAGGATAAGTATTTTAGAGATGCACTGAGAATAGGGTAACCAAATAGCAAGTGTGAAAAATCGGAACGGGGTGGGAGGTAATAGGAGCCTATATAAGAAAAAGCCCCAAATATCGGGATTGTCCCTATAAAATCGGGACATCTGGTCACCCTAACTGAGAGTCTTATGCAAAGTGGTTCTGCTACCAATAGGCATGTGATGTATCCCACTTGGAGATCATGTTTGCAGCCTGCCATATTAACACAGACAACACTTGACAATGATATTGGTATGTTATTCTACTGTTTCACAAGTAACCTCCGTTATGAATAAAATTGCTTCATAGCATACTTTCTTTGTCCTTTTAGTCTATTTCTCAATCAAGGTGAAAGTTCCAGTCAGTCAAAGTTATGGAACAGAAGTTACCAAAGTGCAGTCCATAACCCAATATGGTATTCAGAATTCTAAAAAAATTAGCTCACTCTTGTCTCAGCATTCAGTGTTGCCTCTTGATTCCTGTTGTCTCTGCAGGTTGCAATCTGTTATGCAGTTAGGGCAGCTGCAATCTGCTCAATTTTACACAAATTCAGTATTGTCCATAAACTGCCAACATGTCCCTCAGTTAGGTAAAGTATGCATACCACATCTGTGAACTAATTCCACTGTAATAGTCATCTGAGGGATACTAATAATAGGGCCGTGCACTGGTCTGCAATACACAGTTATCCATTTGTAAATGAACACATCACCAATTTTCATCAACAGAATTATCTGTCATGATCCAAAAAACATTAAAAAGACACTCTGAAGTGTTTTAGGAATACATTTTGAATTGTAGTCTAATGGAAGATGTCCCCTGAATAAAACACACCTATTTTCAACACAATTCCACCATTATGATGCTGAGAAATTATGTTCAGACTAATTTATAAATAAAAGTAATCCCTAATTTACATTAACAAAACAAAGGAATGTGTGAGCTCCTCTTGTTGGGTTACTTTCAGCCAAAGCTCCCTCCTCAGAGCTGCGCACATTTTTTTAGCATCCTGGTAAGTAGGGGTACAGGGAATAAAAGGTGTTCATGATGGTTAATGATATATCTGGTTAAAAAATTGCACAATATTGGAAGAAAAAATAGGAAGGGAAAGAGGTTTCTTCCAATCTGCTAAATAAGTAGTGAAAACAATGAAGATAAAAATAACAAAACAGTAGACAATGTATTTTCAAATGAAAATAGCTCATTAAAACTACAATATGACTAACTCAGCATGTGATATTTTCTCCAGCATGTGCGAAACACTTATTTCAGAAGTCTAGAATAAATGAACATTTCCTCAGTTGAATATGCTGCACAAATCCAAATGTGGTCATCCTTTGAAATCACACATGAGCTTTAATTAATGTGTAATTCACAATTAGGCAATTATTTTCTGATTTAGAAGCATAGCAAATAAGATTAACCTAGGATTTCAGATACAAATTAGTTGAATTAATGAACTCCACCCACATGCCACTATGCATCTATGTAAATTGTTATTTTTTCAGTTTGATTTTTAATTGGATATGAAACATGCAATCGAATTCACAAGTAAAGACCTAATGCAAAATTATTTAATACCTGTATGTTTCTTTTAAATGAATAAGGCAACTGTAATATATAACCAGTGTGTAAATTTGGAATACTTGTACTACCTGTCAAATCAAACAAGCTTCTAAAATAAAATGAATACTGCTAACAAAATCATATTAATCCATATTATGCCTATTAACAATATGTACATTATGAAAACACTATCACAGTACAAAACTAAAGTATTCTTTTCAGATTACAATTATTGTATTTCTATGTGCAGTGTGTTTTGAGGGGAGTTTTGGATGCTTGCTTTTGAAAAACAGCCCCAGAATGGAAAATATTTTAGAACTACTGATATCTAGCTTGCTATTTAATTTCTCACAACTCTTGTCTGTTATTTCACTAATATTCTAGAATAAATTCCTTGGCCATCTTTTTAACCGTCCATCACATCAAATTCAAATGAACGTGAAAGATATTTTATATTACCAGGTTTCAGAGTAACAGCCGTGTTAGTCTGTATCCGCAAAAAGAAGAACAGGAGTACTTGTGGCACCTTAGAGACTAACAAATTTATTAGAGCATAAGCTTTCGTGGGTTTTCTGTAGTCCACGAAAGCTTATGCTCTAATAAATTTGTTAGTCTCTAAGGTGCCACAAGTACTCCTGTTCTTTTTATATTACCATTATCTGCCATTCTGACTTAACCTTTCTAGTGCTCAGGATGTGTGGCGTAGTACAGTTCGAAAGCCAATTAGCTTGTAAGTGGGAATTAACACACCTTGCTTAACTCTGAGGGGTATGAGAGAAGTAGCTAGGCTGATCTACCCCCTCCTCCCACCCACCCACCCACACAGAGTAGACAGGGCTAGGTCATTGGAAGAATTCCCTCCTGTTGGCGTAGGTGGTGTCTACCCTGAAGAGCTACAGCAGCACAATTGCAGCACTGCAGTTGTGCCACGGTAATGTTTTCACAGTAGACATACCGAGGCTGTATATCTCTTCTTACTAATATTACAATAGCACTGAGATACGTCGAACACAGAGTATTAGGCACTGCATAGACATAATGGGAGAAGGCACCAAGAAATTAAGGAATTTGCACAAGGTTTTACAGGATGTCTGTGGTAGAGCAGAAAATTGAACCCGGGGTAAAAAAATTGAAAGGACCTAAGCTGCTTAGGAGCCCATTTTAAAAAGTGGTTTAGCCACTCAGGAGTCTAGGGGCAGGTCTGCATTAGAAGTGCTACATGGGCGCAGCTGCACTGATGCAGCTGTGGTAGCTGTAGTGCATCTGGTGAAGACGCTCTATGCTGATGGGACAGCTCTCCCACTGGCATAATTATGTCACCTTTGCAAGAGGTGAAAGCTATGTCGGCGGGAGAGCATCTCAAGCTGACCCAGCGCTGGTGTGGACAGCGCTTAGATTGCTGTAACTTGCGTTGCTCAGGGAGGTGGCTTTTTTCACACACACCCCTAAGCAACGTAAAATAGATCGACTTAAATGGTAGTGTAGACCTGCCTAGGTCACTTCTGAAAATAGGACTTGGGTGCTTTTGAATCTTATTTTACCCCAGACCATCAGAGTCAAAGTCCAGAGCTTTTAACCACAACGTCATCTTTCCTTTTGCAAAGAACATTAAAATGGCTGTTGGCATCCTCACACTGTACATGTGATGTATCTATCACCAAAGGGTAGATGAAGGCAGCCAGCATATCTGATATGCTCATGCATCTGGAGTCCATTCACAGTCAAAAAGACAATCCCATTAAGTAACAGCTGCTCTCCCATCATCACTCTCTTGCCTTAGATGCTCCCAATAATGCAAATGCACACTCTTTCCCATCTCAGCTAAGGAGACGGAGAGTTTGTTGCAGCTTGTAAAACTACAACACAGACAATGGGGAAAGGGTTCATCCATCAGAGGCATGGCTGCTTTACAATTAAAGCACTTTTCTATTGGATTCCCCTGCCTTCGTTGTTACATTCTTCCATTGTTAATGCTGTACTACGTAAATATCACAATTAAAACAGAAAATAGGGAATAAAGCTTTCAAGAACAATTTTTCATAACAGTAAAATAGCAAGGTCCTGATCCAAAGTCCCAGGAAGTCAAAGACTCCCATCAGGTAGCCTTGAAGGTGAACTTTTCCCCATGAACTTGGCATGTTATGAAGCAGCAGAGTGTTTTAAAATTCCAGTGTAATTATTAAAAAATACATATTTAAAAGAATAGCTCCAGTGTTTTCTTATCAAACAGTGCACAGGTATCAATAAAATAATATGTACCACAATTAAAAATAAATATTAATGAAGAAATTGCTCTTGAAGTTTTTATTTGTCCGTTGTCATGGAGGCCTATGAGCTAATTTTTTTGAAGCTGTCATTTTGCTATTAACTAACATTAAGTCAGAAAGGAAGAGGCTTGTTCTGCAATTTAAAACAATTTTCAGTGAAAGTTTCAAGATTTCTTTTAAACCAGATAAGTACAGGTTTGTTTTAAATTAACCTGTATTTATTCTATTGCCAGATAGTGTCCATGAATTCCAGGTATACATAGATAACCTGGGCACTCCATGCGTGAAGATGAGTACACCTTTAACCCCTGTCCCTCTTCTTTGCTTCCTCAGGTTAAGACACTCACACCAAATCATCCTCATCAAGAGTAGATGGAGCCTATGCCTTGAGGTCAGTTTGCGGGTTGAAAGACAGATGGGATCAAGTGCTAAGGCATGGTGGATGGAAGGCTAGTCTAGGGCATTACTTCTCAAGGGGCACTCACAACTTGGAAGTCATCTTCAGTGAAATCCTGAAGCTGCTAGAACCCAGACTGAATCAGGGTAGAAGAAAAACAACAACAAAAACAGCTCCCTCCCTCCCACCTACCACTGTACTACTTGACCTCACCTCTGCTCCAGGCCCCATTTTTGCTCTGCTCTCCCAATGACCCAACAATCCCTACCCAGGACCAGCCCCTCACCCAAGGCCCACTATTTCCCAGAAACAACCTCAACAACACCCAAAGTCCTAGCAACCCCCACCTGCTATCCCCAAATTACTCATGATTACTTGCCACAACTTAAATGCCACACGTGGAGGTAAAAAGGATTGTGGGATATGGTGAGTCGCAGTATGATATTTTGACCATTTTTTAGATTACAGACCTCAAAAGGTTGTGAACCATGCTTCTAAGAGAAAAGAGGATCAGAAATCACATTCTAAATGAAGGATGCTTACATCTATCTATCTTCATCACAAATTCCCAGCATCTTTTAGCAATACAATAAAAATATACAAATTAAAGTAAAATGAAACCTCATTTACTTGAACATTTTAAAATATATATGGTTCCACCTCCTGAAAAGCATAAAGAGGGGACATTGTTCCATTCAGCAAAAGGAAGAAAGGTTGTCGTTGTGCATACTGTGAAAGAAGCCCTACAACTCTTTGCAAGTTACCATGACAGTCCATTGGGTGGACATCTAGGAACATTCAATACGAGGAAATTGCAAAGTGAGTTATTTTCTGCCTTAAATTCTTCCTTCCTTCCTTTTAGCAAGAAAATGGAAGACATCTTTACCTTTTACTCTTAACTCACTGTTAACCGAAAAAAAGATGACAATGAATGTCTATTATTTCTAATACAAGTCTATTTTGTTATAAAATACTGAGTTTCCCCAGACCATAAAAGGGCTTGAAAAGAAGTTTTCTGTAATCAAATTAATTTTGAAAGTTTATGACTACACATTTGTATTTCCTGGTGTCGAGTTTTTTTAATGACCTTTTTTTGTTTTAACTGCAATATTTACTTATATATAATATTTAAAACAATAAAATCATTAGGGAAAATGAATATCAGAAAAGGGTAGGAAATAAAAAACAGTATTCATAACCAAAAATGTTAAATATTTTATCACAGTGTTAAAGAAAAAGCTTTAAAATCCATTACCTGCATTTAAACATTTAACATAAATATTTGCTTTCGATTTTAAAGCCTTTTTCTTTCTCTCTTCTTCTCGTCTTTTATTTCTTTCTTTATTTAATTTATTTAGGTAATTTTGGAGGTTTTCATTTCTCACATTTTTTTCTGATGGTCAGATTT
The DNA here is from genome assembly GCF_027887155.1 of Malaclemys terrapin pileata. Lineage (NCBI taxonomy): Eukaryota > Metazoa > Chordata > Testudines > Emydidae > Malaclemys > Malaclemys terrapin. Next base: position 48,789,812 of record NC_071505.1, read on the forward strand.
CTAAATATTTGTATAGTGTTATGCACTTTTATTTACATAAATATTGTACTTTTTCATATAGTTTGTTAATAGTACAATAATATGTTAATCTTTGTCATTTTTCTATTCCCATAACGTTTCATTGTGGGATAAAGTTTTACATAGGAAAAATAGAGTAAATTAAAACAGTACTAAGGGTGAAACCCATTGAAGTTAATGCCAAAATTCAACAAACAAGGATTTCAGCCTGACTATGCAGAGTCATCTTTTTTTTTTTTTTTTTGGCTGTCATCTATAATCATGCTTCCATTACTATCATCTCTTTTTAACCTCATTAACCTCACAGTGTTTGTTAGCTTCCTTCTTAGTTCTGATCAATGCTTTTCTACTTCCCTAACTGTAACATGTAAAAAGCAAGAACAAAACATATATTTTTAAATATTAGAAATTCCTAATTACTTTGCTGCCTCCTTGGGCATCAGTTTGCTAGTCCAATTACATTGTGCTGAGTCATTTCTAAGCAATTAAGAAAGTGTTCCATGTGGAGCAGTACAGATTATGAAAAGAGCAGCCAATGTGAACTAAATCTGGAAAAGAAAGTACAAACAAAAGAACTAAAACATAGGGTGAAATCCTGGCTCCATTGAAATCAATGACAAAATTCCCACTGACTTCAGTACAGCCAAAATTTCACCTGTAGTTTAAAACACAAAACACAATTTTACTTTTGTAAAAGGAGGTTAGAAAGGAGGGTTGAAGTGCTGACAGCCTCTCCTAACTATCACAAAACTCATAGTATTTGATATTTTTCTTAGAGCACCAGCTGCTGCGATCAAGAGATTGCATGAGAATCTCAGCTTTCATTTAAAAAAAAAAAAAAAAAAAGCAAGTTTCCAGCCCTCACTGTTGCAGGAAGCTTGAAAACATGTTGCCAGTACACCCAGTAGACCCTAAAGGCTCAGAAACTAAAAGACAAATAGAACACAACACGTATACTTTTAAAACTTCATCATATTTAAGTCAATCTCATGATTTTTGGGGGGCTGTCTCTGATTTCATGAGATTGGATTAATACCATGAAAACAACACACACACACACACACACACACAAAACTTCTTTTTTTATTAGTTCAGCATAGTGGGTTTATTTTTTTAAATTCAAATACATTGCTATAGCATTCTTATTTTTTACATCTAAACATCATTTTGGATAGAATCAAGTCTCAATCACAGTTTCCGTAACAGTGCTGGAAAACAGTTTTGTTCCATCTCCAGCAGTTATGCCATTTTTAATAGTAGCTCAGAGAGAGGTGTTGTTGAGAACTACTGTCAACATTGGCCAATTTTCTAGTGTTCTCAGATCTTATCTCTAGAAGTGGGGGGATAATTCATTGTGAATAATGTATCTAACCCATTGAGCACTCTTTTTTGTGCATCATCCACAAAAAAGGTTTTGATTTTTACAAATTTTTCACTGTTTACAATTGTTCATCTCAACAAATTTTGGACTACAACTTGGTCATGAACTGGCTGCTATGATTTTTTGATATTTGTCATCTGTTATTCATGCCATCTGATTTGTCATATAAATCACAGTATACATTCTGTTCCCTGCCTGAATGACCTAGACTTTACAAATTTGAGTCCCTTTTTCTGTTCAACAATTATCCATCAACAGGTTACAATTTTTATTAATTGCTTGTTATTTGTACTTTCTTGAGAAAACCTGTGTGAATAATTAAAAACAATACTTACTTTTCAAAATTATTTTTATTTAAAAAATCTCACAACTTTCTCCCCCTAATGTTTGTGACTAAAGGGGCTTGTATTACCATTAAAAAAGATCAGTGAATTTTATTCATAAGAACATTCAAGTACTTCTTTTTCCCTCTGTGTTTGCCTACATCTACTCATATGAGAGAGAGAGAGAGAGAGATACCTTGGTAGGACTGATCATAAAAATGGAATTTACATTCACTGTAAATTATTGTCCAGATTCCATATGTAATTTGGTATAGGAATATTTTATCTCCTGATAATTTCTAGACTAGATTATGTGTGTATATTCCTCCTATTACACACCCTCATGCAAAAGCAAGAGGGTTTTCTTTTTCTGTAGGGAGTCCTACTAATTACATTATCTTATATTATAATTATTTAAAGTACATAAAAAATTATGCTTATTGAGAGAGCTGGTTGAATACTCCCAAAAACTAAAATAAATGTGATGAAAAAGAGCAACTTTTTCCATTTAAATGTGTTTGATATAGTATTCAATCATCTCCATTTGTCACATATGCTGTTATCTCACAAAAGGAAAACAAAAAATAAAATGTTCATACATCATAAAGTTGTGTTAAATAGCATGACTGGCTGTTTCTTGATTTAGTATGTACACAACCTCTTCACTTGTCCTCCCAAAATGGGAACAAAATGCTGAAAAAACCCAGCATTATTTTTCATTCTCATTCTGGCCAATGCAGGAGCATCCACACAAACTCTGCACAGCTGCCTTTGGTGATTTCTTGTGTCAGGCATATGAGTAATCACTATGGAGGACAGCACACACTAAAAAAATACAGAGACTAAAGGACTATACTCCCTAACTCCTGGTACTGTTCCAGAATGCCAGCTCCAAGACTCAGTTCACAGAGTGAGTGTTCCAAAGGGTACAACAAGTTAAATTAACTAAGACATGAAACCATCACTTTTAAATGCCACGTATGTATTAAATACTAAATAGGCATACCCATTTTGTTATTTTCCAGGTTATTTATAAGACTTTAACGTATATAACACATCTGAAAATACAACAACTGTATACTATGAAACCTAGTGTAAAATATATTTTTAAACCATATGGCAATATTAATTCATCAGCACTGCAAATTGAATTCTACGCAAATATAAAATATATTATTAATCTTTACTTGAAACAAGGCTACCGAGAATAAAATATTTTTTCAGCTTTTTTTAAAAGTCTACAGTAGTTCCGTTTCCATATGGTATAACATATAGATATAAGCCTTACTATAAGCAATTGAACTTTTCACACCCTCAAAAGCCACAAAATCAGATGGTCTGTGGTTTTTGCAGCTGGTGCACTGTACTCATATTGGGTAGTGTCATTTGAAAAATATTTCACTCCCCAAACCCTAAACAGAGTCAGTCATTAATGAAATGCAGGCAGTACAATGAGATCATATAAAGTATAGATTTCAACAGCCATACTAGAAACACTAAAAGAACATTGCACAAGAACACAAATCAAGTTCTTTCTGCCAGAACAGGAATTTTTTTTAAAGGAATGTCATCTTAGATTTAGTATTTGCTTTGAAAACAACTGCTAACCAGTGCCCAGAAAAACCTTTAGTACAAGTGTTAGCAGACTAAACAATCACAACTTGGCAGAGGAAAAACAGTAAATAACTTCAAACATAGTTACATTGCAGGATGTCTCACCCTAATAGGCAACTATCAAATCACAGAATTATTTGCTTAATATCACATTTGGAATCTGCTTACTTAACAAAATAAGCTGTCACTAACCAATAAACTTTTTAAAAATAATTTCAGAGCTGAGGTTTATCCAATTTCACTATTTGTTTTTACAGAATTTTAAAGAAATTTTTAGCCACAACAATACTGTAAAACACTTTTTCAACTGAACATTTGTGCTCATGGAGAATTTTTTTCAAACTATATTACTGTTTGTGAAAAGAATGACCACCGCATTGTTTCATATGTCTGATCACTATAATGAATATTGCATTAGTTTAAACTTTTCCATTTCTACCCCTTCCTCAAGTGAAGTCTCTTTCGTCTCCCAAAACATAAAGCTTTGTTGAAATGAGAAAAGCATCATAAAAATTCATACACAATTTTAAAACAAAACTCTTGCAGAACTGAAGACAGCATGATACAATCTATGTGTACTATGGGCCTGATTCTCAACTCAGTTACACTGGTTAACTCTGTGGATTTCAATGGAGTTACTCTCAGGTCTAAGTGTAACGGAATGGAGTATCAGGCCCCATATGAGTATTTTAAAATCCTGATAATAAGGTGAATTAATTCTGAGAAGGGCAGTTTGAAGGAAAATCAACAAACACTTGTTATACCTCAATTTTTCCATCAGGAACCAATGAGAATATTTTGGAGATAAGTGGTCAATTAGATTTGCAACTACAGAATATATGCTTGACAAAATAACAATATCCTCATTGGTTCATACAATCAAGTTATCATTTTAATGGAAAGTTTGTATACATATATAAAACGGGCAGCTGTGACCTAGTGATGAAACATAGGGCTGGGAAACAGGAAATGTGTATTCTATTCTTGAATCTTCCATTGACTCACTGTGACACAAGGTTAGAAGCAACTTACCTTTCTATTAGCATGTCCCTAGCATTTAAGGACAGTTTTCAACCTTTTATAGTGCTTTATCTCAAACAGTTTGAATGACAAACAGTATATCCAAGTGCAGAGTAATAGTAGGATTAGATTTCAACTGGATTTCTAAACTAATATTCTTATTGTCCAACACCAGTTAACAGAAAGGAAATATAAAAGTTTGCATCTCTTAGCACAATAACTCTATAATTCATTAGACAAATTCCTGCATTTCTCTGCATCTGTTGTCCATAAAATGTTTATACGCCTCATTCATGCCACCTGGCAATAAATTTTAGCCTACATTTGAAACACTTCACATAGCTGACATAATGTGCAGTACAACAATGCAACATAAAGAGTAAAGTAGTGAGCTTGGAGTAAAGTTGTGTGGTATACCAGTTCTCTAGGGATACTATTGCAATACCCTATTATAATATGTAAATAAATGTGTAAATGGCGGCAATATCACGAGATAACACATTTTATCATTTTCAGCCATACACCGTATATACTCATTCATAAGCCAAATTAATTTTTTTAGTAAAAAAAGGAAGCACCAGAGACGGGGGTCTGCTTATGAACGGATATAGAGAGGGAGAGGTGGGACACAGCCCCTCCCCCCAACAGAGGAGCAAGGAGAGGCAGCACAGCCAGAAGGGAAGAGGTGGGGCAAGAGTCTCTCTGCTTCTGGCCACGCTGATCTCCCCCCAGCCTCCGAAGCAACTGCAGCTCGGGGCTGGCAGGCTGTAGCCGTGCCTCTTGGCCCCGCCACCCAGGAGCAGGCTATGGATGCGCCGCCCGGGCACCGGAGCACGCTGCAGCCATGCTGCCCGGCCCAGCCAGCTGGAACATGCTGCGACCGGTCTGGCCCACTGGCACAGGCTGTGGCCACGCTGCCCAGCCTGCCGGAGCAGCTTCAGCCAGGTCAGAGACGTCCTCCCCTGGCCCTCCCCAGATAAGGTGGGAAGGGATGGGATAGGGAGAGTGTGGGGGTCCTGGGCTAGGGGTGGGGTCATGTGGCAGGTGGTCACTCCCCTGACTCCCAGCTTCTCCCCCCCCAAAAAATTCCCCACCAGTTGCTGTCCCATCCCGTCAGGGTAAGCAGCTGGTGCGCCGGGACACTTTGTTTACTGAGGTTTACCTCCGTGCCTATGGACGCTCGAGGTAATCAAACCATCTCGGCCTACCAGCGGCTTATCCTGATGGCCCGGGAGCTGAAGTTTGCTGATCCCTGAATTATAGGGTCGGCTTATGAATGGGTTATAAAAATTTTCCATTTTTACTTATCCATCTTGGGGGTGGGGGGTCAGCTTATAAATGAACCGGCTTATGATCGAGTAAATACAGTATTTTGCCACAGATTTCCAAAATTTCAGAGTTTCTGCCTAACACAAAAATAGCAGGGATTTAGCTGAAAATTTACGTGAATTTCAAAGACTTTTATTCATTGACAGTGGGAAACTTGTCATTTTATATGAACTTTCCTGCCACTCCTCACTATATTAATGTAAGATAACACTGCAATATCTCAGAAGAAGGTGCATTAAATCCTCGGATAAGCCTCAATTTTACGTGGTTTATTGCTGTATCTTCAGATAGTGTAGTCAGATTATGCCAAATTAAGCCCAACTCTTTCTCAGCATAGGTCCTCTCAAATCTGTTCTGTTAACAAAACAGATTCTATCTTCATCTTAAATAAGCTGCTCACTCTTTATAAAACCAATTTTTTAAAAAATTTCATCTTAAAATCTTTTCTTTAAAAAATAAATTACTTCTATGAAATTATTTTTTTATATTACATACCTCCCTCCTCCCATCCTTGGGAGAATCTAGACACTTGTAGGGCACTTCTTGTGAAAGAAGCATCACGCTGTGATGTTACAAAAATAGTAGGATTTCATTTGGATTGGCTAAAATTTTCGCAGATGCCATTAAAGCATAGTGAGGTAAGTTCCACCACTATCGCTTTCTATTTTTAAATTTCCCTCAGTCCTACCAAAGTCCTACAACTGCAAAGCCAACAACATGAAAGGCAGCTGACACATGTCAGAGTATTACCACGGACATTTGATGTTTGTCCATTGTTTCACGGAGAGCAATCACCAAAGTGGTTGCCATGCGATACCCAGGCCTAAAAGCAGCCTGGAAGAAGTCAGGAGAACAAACACTCTGAGTATTGCCAGTATTGTCTTACCACAACTATGAAGAGTAGAGTCCAAAAATAACACTGGTCTACAATTTTTGAGAAGTCGTCTGCTTCAGAGATAAAATGTGCTATTTAGTATGTATTTTGATGTGCTGAATTCAAATATGACAATTAAAACAACTGATTGGCTACTGTTTCTAAGATATTTAAGTTTTTACATGTTATGTCTATGTATATTGTGTAGATAGTAGAGTTTTAATCATAAATTGTAAACCTAGGTCTTTTCATGTGTTTATGGTTGTTTTACATGATAATATTTCACCTGTCCTGTTCATGTAACACTTTAAAAATCAGCAAAAGGGTTATATAAATAAAATTTATTATGAAACAAAAGGCAAAAAAACTATTATGTACATAGTTTAGTCCTATTCAGTGTCTACTCGGCGCTTCTTGGCTTGTCTCTTGTATTCATTAAATGGAGCATCTCTTGTCACTGTCCAGCAATAGTCTGCAAGCATTGATGGGCTCCATTTGCCCTGACAGCGTTTCTCCATTGTTGCAATGTCCTGGTGAAATCGCTCGCCGTGCTCGTCGCTCACTGCTCCGCAGTTCGGTGGAAAAAATCTAGATGAGAGTGCAAAAAATGTACCTTTGGTGACATGTTGCAACCAAGGCTTTTGTATGCCTTGAGGAGGTTTTCCACCAACAATCTGTAGTTGTCTGCCTTGTTGTTTCCGAGAAAATTTATTGTCACTAACTGGAAGGATTTCCATGCCGTCTTTTCCTTGCCACGCAGTGCATGGTCAAATGCATCATCTCGAAGAAGTTCACAAATCTGAGGACCAACAAAGACACCTTCCTTTATCTTAGCTTCACTTAACCTTGGAAATTTTCCATGTAGGTACTTGAAAGCTGCTTGTGTTTTGTCAATGGCCTTGATAAAGTTCTTCATCAGTGTAAGGGTGGTAACAAAATCTTCCTTGATTCAGCAAGTGGTGGATGCTGAACACTTTTCATCCCAGGCTCCAATGACTGTCGGAGTGGCCAATCTTTCTTGATGTAGTGGGAATCTCTTGCACGACTATCCCATTCACAGAGAAAACAGCAGTACTTTGTGTATCCAGTCTGCAGACCAAGCAAGAGAGCAACAACCTTCAAATCACCACAACGCTGCCACTGATCTTGGTCATAGTTTATGCACCTCAAAAGTTATTTCATGTTGTCATACTTTCCTTCATATGGACTGCATGACCAACTGGAATTGATGGCAAAACATTGCCATTATGCAGTAAAACAGCTTTAAGACTCGACTTCGATGAATCAATGAACAGTCTCCACTCATCTGGACCGTGAACGATGTTGAGGGCTGCCATCACACCATCGACGTTGTTGCAGGCTACAAGATCACCATCCATGAAGAAGAATGGGACAAGATCCTTTTGATAGTCACGGAACATGGAAACCCTAATATCACCTGCCAGGAGATTCCACTGCTGTAGTCTGGAGCCCAACAGATCTGTCTTACTCTTGGGTAGTTCCAAATCCCTGACAAGGTCATTCAGTTCACCTTGTGTTCTGAGGTGTGGTTCAGAGGAGGAGGATGGGAGAAAATGTGGGTCCTGTGACATTGATGGTTCAGGACCAGAAGTTTCATCCTCTTCCTCTTCCTCGTCTGACTCAAGTGAGAATGATTCTGGTGCATCAGGAACTGGCAGTCCTTCTCCGTGGGGTACTGGGCGTATAGCTGATGGAATATTTGGATAATGCACAGTCCACTTTTTCTTCTTTGACACACCTTTCCCAACTGGAGGCACCATGCAGAAGTAACAATTGCTGGTATGATCTGTTGGCTCTCTCCAAAACGTTGGCGACTGCAAAAGGCATAGATTTCCTTTTCCTGTTCAACCACTGGCGAAGATTTGTTGCACAAGTGTTGCAGAATATGTGTGGGCCCCACCTCTTGTCCTGATCTCCAATTTTACAGCCAAAATAAAGGTGATAGGCTTTCTTAACCAGAGTGGTTATACTGTGCTTTTGTGATGCAAAAATCACTTCACCACAAACATAGCGGAGGTTATCTGCACTGTTCACACAAGTACGAGGCATCTCTGCTCACTTTGGCTAAACAGAAATGTGTCCCTTTGCGAAATCAAACACTGACAAATAAGAGAGCACGACACTGTATGATTTCTAGAGCTGATATAGGGCAATTTGTTCAGCAGAGTGATGTAAGCTTCATTATGATTGCATCATCCATGACTTCTAGGAATAACATGATGCAATTCATATCATGTATGATGCAATACCAGCTTCAGATTGCATCATTCATTGTTTTGCCTAAAAAGCAAGTACTGTCCAAACCCAGGCATAGATTTATTCATAGATCCAGTCTAAGATGTATTTTAGTCATTTCTGGTTTAAATTGAGATCCCTTCCCTTTATAACTCACTTATCCTCCGCCATTCCCAAGTCAAGGGTCGTATATACTGACTCAATAAAACTAGAACCAATCAATAATGTTAAGCATCATTTTCGTTCTCAGTGACCCAGAATTAGTAAAGTTTGACTACATTTATTTCAAAAGCATTTTGGCTGTAGAGCAGTGTAACTGGGGAGATCAGTGTCAAGATCTTATGTACGGGTGTAATGGCTACTAGGTAGAAGTGCTGGCACCTTATTCTCTAGGAAGCTGGGATTGACAGTATCCAATAATAGTGCCACCATTTCCCTCACTGGATTATATCAAGCAAGAAAGGCGTGGACTTAAACAACAGATTGCAATCCAAAACTCCAGAAGCACTTTCAGAACAGTGATTTGGTGGAAGGGAAGTTGCTAGTCAGGCCTGAATCACAGAAAATGTAACTTCAAAAGTACAGAAAAAACTCCCTATGGCAAGACATACTTGACTCTATATCGCAGTGAAGACAACCTGGATTCACCACAACGCCCACCACTCAGAAAACTCCCACAGGCACTAATAATGCAGAATAAAAAGAAAGCTTTTTTTTTTTTTTAGAAACATATTCTTAAAGGAAATCTCTAATTCTGAAAAGCAACATTTTGGCTAAGCACAGAGAAAGAGTTGATTCTGCCACAAATGAGAGGGTGATAGAATCATGGAATAAACACAACATTCATTATCACAATTACTAACAAGCCATCAATAAAGTCCATGGTCAGAGCAGCAATCTCCAAGTTCTGGAATCCAGCTATTCACATTAATCCCTGAAGGACCATTAAAACTGGTCCAAAGCCCACATAAAAGAAATAGTGAGCAATGAACCATTGGATAAAATAACTGTTTTATAAGGAAGGTGCAACTACACACATACTCCTCTCATCCTATGCAAAAATATATTACAGAGTGTGGCCAGCTTTACGCATGGAGCCAAAGATCCAGTAGATTGCATGGCAGACATGGGATCCTGAGCTAACCTATTCATCATCCACATTGATGCTAAAGTCATCTAGGACAGTCAGCCATAGTGACTTCAGCACCAAATCAGACAATATCTTGGTCAGTAGGTACATATGTTTCTGCATCTTTATATATTATAAGAAGAGGCAGAGTCAGCAACATTATTTGTCAAAAGTACTATACTTACATTGCAAGGCAGATATCATTTGAAAATGAAAGTATAAATCCTTAATAAAAAAATAAATAAAAGAATGTATTTTGAGTAAGTATACAAGAAATGAAAAACAAAGATAAAAGTACAGTGAGAATCTACATCAGCCCAGTAGAATTAAGTCAGAGGGGAAAAAAATCCTGAACCAACTCTCAAGGTTGGTGTTCTCTGGTTTTAAAATACTCATAGAAAACTTCCAACTACCCAATATCTGTTAGGTAACAAAGAAAACCAAATCTCAAGAAAAAAGTTCCTCGGTTATGTAGGAGACAACTTGTAATCCAAGAAGCAGAGAATGTAATCAGAGGAGAACCTACCCTGGATGTGTATCTTGCCAATAAGGAGCAACTGACCTGAGAATGTGAAAAAAAATCATCATAGTAAGACACACTTGAGTACTGCAGAGAAATTAATTACATGATGAGGATTAAACTGATGACTACTCAAAAGTGCCTGTGATATTGAAATCTTTTTTTAAGATCTCACTCACAAGATTAATTCAAATTTCATGGATATCAGCACGGTCACATGGATCAAAATCTGACTGAAGAAGAACAAAGAGTAATGATAAATGGCAGTGTATCAAATTTGGGGAGAGGAGTTCACTAGCATGTCATCCAGTTCACTGTTAGCACCTGTCTTATTTAACACCATTAACGATCTGGAAAAGCAGATTAACAACATATTACCAAAATTTGTAGATGTTACTAAACTGGTAAATTTTGAGGACACCCAATGAAAGCATAGAAATAATACAAAAGAACTTAACGGGGCTAGAAATACCTGCATAACAGCACAAAGAAATATGAGCAGAATAGCACAAAATGACACACAACTTGGAAAAAATTATCCCAAACCCAGATTCACTGAGATGGGAAAAAATGGGGAATCATTAATGCCAAACAGACCCAAATGTGATTGTAGACAGCAAATCAGATGAGTTTGAAAGGAATAACACAACATAAAAAAGCAACACAACGTGGGTTACATATGCCTACACATCACATCACAAAGCAACAAGTGATACCGCACTCTCTTTTCATACTGATCTGATGAGATTGCTCTTAGAATGTTGTGGTTAGTTCAGAGCACCTCAGTACCAGAAAGATGTACCTTGTACTCCTTTCTATGTTTATTCTATCCATCTGTTATATTTTGTGTTATACTTAGATTGCAAGCTCCTTGAGGCATAGGCTGTCTTTCTGTAATGACTTTGTACACCACCTAGCACACTGGGGCCCTGGTCTATGATTGGGGCCTCTAGGTGCTACCACAGTACAAATTAATCCAAAGACCACCAAAAATGTGTCTGGAAGGATTGATTTTTGAGGGAAAAAATGAGTAAACTTGTAAAACTTGGATAAACAATAGTAAGGGGGATGAGGAAGACACAATATCCATCTACAAATATTTCAAGAGTTTAAGTATCAAGGTGAAAAGAGAAATATCTTCATCAGCACAAGGGTTTTAACAAAGTGAAAGGATGAAACGAGAAATTAAAGGAAAATGTAGTCTGACTGAATATCAAACAAATATTGTCCTCATATGAAATCGTACATTACATTACCTTAGGGAACAATTTACTAAGGGAAGTGAGGGAAACCCCACCACTTGAGAATTTAACACAAGACAAGATGCAGGTGGTCAAATATAGTCAAAAAGTTAGTGAAGACAGAGTTAATGCCCTACAAAGCACCAATAATCGAATGTTACAATAATTTAAAACCCTCAGTGATGTAATTCAGGCAATGTAGTAATTTGTTTAAATTAATAGATTGAGTTTCTCACTATAAGGCAAGTTTTCCAATCCTTTTAATCATTCTCATGGCTAGTAATGTAGGAAATCTGCAGTTATGGTTCTAACATCAGCTTCATCTCTGCACCCCTTACCCCACACACCTTTGTCCTATAGGTTGAAGACCTTCACCAGGTACCATATAAAACTTAAGTCCAACCCATTAAAAAATATACTTCCTTCAGCTGCAAAATATAACTAACACTATCTTCCAGCCTACTGCATATCAGGGACAGGATAAATTCTCTTATGTATCCTGAAAACATCAGGATGGACTAAAGGGGGGATTTTTTTCATACTCAAGATGTCATACTGTGTGCTGGACATGACCATCATTACATCTCTGACATGCCCTTTTCTTATAGTTGCACAGATTATAAAATCAGAAGGGATCACTGAGATCTAGTCCGACCTCCTATATAACACAAGCCATATGGCATCCCTGAATTAGCTCCTATTTGATCCAGAGTAGTGGCTCTCAATGAGGGGGTATGTGTACTTCTGGGGGTACACAGAGGTCTTCCATGGGGTACATCAACTCATTTAGATATTTGCCTAGTTTTACCACAGGCTACATTAAAAGCACTAGCGGAGTCAGTAGAAACTAAAATTTTATACAATGACTTGTTTATACTGCTTTATATACTATACACTGAAATGTAAGTACAATATTTATATTCTAATTGATTCATTTTATAAGTATAGGGTAAAAATGAGAACAAGCAATTTTTCAGTAATAGTGCACTGTGATACTTTTGTATTTTTATGTCTGATTTTGAAAGCAAGTAGTTTTTATGTGAGGTGTAACTTGGGAGTACGCAAGACAAATCAGACTCATGAAAGGGATACAGAAATCTGGAAAGGCTGAGAACCACTGAACTGAAGCATATCTTGAGTTAAACATTGCCAATGATGGAGAATCCACCACAAAACTTGGTAAATTGTTCCAATGGCTAATTACCTTCATTGTTAAAAATATACACCTTATTTCCAGTCTGAATTTGTTAAGCTTCAACTTCTAGCCATTGGATTGTGTTATACTTTTGTCTTCTAGACTGAAGAGCCCATTATCAAATATTTGTTCCCCATTAGGTACTTATAAACTGTAATAAAGTCACTCATTAACCTTCTATTTGTTAAACTAAGCAGATCGAGCTCCTTGAGTCTATCACTATATGGCAGATTTTCTAATCTTTTATTTTTTTCCATGGCTCTTCTCTGAAACCTCTCCAATGTATCAATATCCTTCTTGAACTGTAGACATCAGAACTGGACATAATATTCCCGTAGCGGTTGCACCAGTGCCAAATACAGAGGTAATTGAATATGATGGAGAAGGATATCTGGACACAATGAGAGGCTAAAATTCCCAATTCCTATAAAGAAGATCAACATTGGCTATATATTGGGATTCTCAGATGATATAGGAAAAAGAATAAAATAGATTGGGTTCTCCCAGCCCACAAAAGTATAATGATTAAGGGAAGGCATAATCTGTGGACTATACTAGAAGCTTGAAATATATGTTGTATTATCTGGCTCATAGAAAGAAGATGGCCTGGAAGAGGTGTGGGTCTGGTATCCATTGGCAGATGGTTCAACTGTCAATTGAAATAAAGTTTTGGTTGGCATAGTGGTAGTTTCTGCTCACACTCACGTAGATGGTGTAAGATGGGAAAAATAGGGGTCTCTGGTGAAGGATGACCAAAGTTATAGAGTGGAAACAACTGAAAATTTCTCAAATCACTAATATTTAGTTAATTGAATCTATTTAGTGAATCTTTGTTTAACAACATTTTAGCAAGTGCTGTTTTAAAGTACAATATTTCCTTATACACCACTGAGTCTTAAGAAAGCTTTTGTATGGGAATTTCCTTAGTTTTTATTAAAGTAGAAAAGTTGGATTTTGCTTGTATCTTTAAAGAGACCTTGTGACCCCAGGTTTAGCTATGGGATGATTTTATTTAAAATTTATGTATGAATAATTTACATATTTTAGTTAACTTTAATGAATGTATTAAAATAATAATAGAATAGTTTTAATTTATAATACATTTTTCTTCAGAGGCTAAGCAATGGAGGTCATTGGCAAATGCCATGACTACCTCTTCCATATAGGGCATTTACCCCCTTATTGTCATATGTTATGCAGTCTTGGAGTTCTTCCTTACTTTCTGACTTGACTCAATATTTCAGAAGACATCATAAATCCATTCTTCCATCTACAACTTGTAACAATAATGTTCCCTTTCTTCAGGCACACACCTTTAGGCAGTAGTCAGTGTCTCTGCCGCCTTTTATGCATGACTACTCCAACTCTACCCAGGGCTGAATGTGGGGACCATGCAAAGACATCAATATCTTCTGTCCTGATGGGAGCAGATCAGTGAGATCACTCCATTGTTCCATACTCTCCTCTCAATATCAGATTAATTTCTAAACCTAATTTAAAAAGTCCTTAAGAGGCAAAGTCTCTACTTCTGAGACTTCTTGTTATTTCACATCTAACTACAGTATCACAGTTCAAAGAAACATAATGGTTGATGGAGGACAGTGTGAAACTCTTGAGAGCAGGCATTTCTGACAGAAGGCACAAAGTCAAACTTCCCACCAATTATTATTAGGATAAATTTTTGTCTTAATTCTTCCAGAATGCTGTACAATAGACACATGTATGCACATACTGAGGCCAACAGGATTTTCTTCCCCACACTGACCTTCTTCCAGAATGACATGGCCAAGATGCTCCATTATCAGACAACAAATGAACATTCTTTCTTTGTTATGATTAGGGACTATGATGCAGGATGCGTCATATATAGATATCGCATTTTAGCCACATTACCAGAAGATAGACTTGACCAGGATATATTAGCACAAAAAACCTTTTAATCTGTACTTCAGTTTCGGTTGGCATAGTGGTAGTTTCTGGTCTCATCTCATTCCTTAAGCACAGAAGAAAAAGTTTTCACAATTACACCATTAATTTTATCAAGTAATTGTAAATCTGTTTTTACCAGTTATGAGCCAGATCTCAATTGAAATCAATGGAGCTACAGGGACTTTCACTAGATGAAGATCTGGCCCTAGATAGTCAAATATATTACTGTTTTTAAATGGTTATTTTCTGGAATTACCATTCAAAATAAATTTTGATGCTTTTCTCTTATCTTATAGGTCATTCCTACAGGCAAAAAACAAAGTCAGCTAAATCTAGTCCATCAATGGCTACTACCCAGGATGGGCAGGAATGGTGTCCCTAGCCTCCGTTTGCCAGAAGCTGGGAATGGGTGACAAGGGACGGATCACTTGATGGTTACCTGTTCTATTCATTCACTCTGGGCACCTGCCATGGGCCACTGTCGGAAGACAGGATACTGGGCTAGATGGACCTGTGGTCTGACCCAGTATGGCCGTTCCTATGTTCTTATGTTCGAGGTAAGGCTATTTTTATTTGACTATGCAAATTGGTTACTTGCATTATGTTAATTATTTTAAGCTAATTTTTTTTTAATTGTTGCACCATAATGAGAGCTCTCCCTTTTGCAATGCTCCCACCACTTTCAATTTTCCCCATTTGGATGTCATTTAAAAAATAACAACAACCACCACCACCACCCAACAACAGTGTAATCCTCCGTGGTCCTATATACACCTTTCCCCGATCAAAATAACAACTGATGTGAATGTCTCGGCTCTTAAGTAAGTATATATATATATATATATATATATATTTTAACATAACTTTTTCTCTCTCTCCCTCCGGTCAAAAAAAATACAAAAAACAAAACACAAAACAAAAACAACAGAACCCAACAATTTACCAGTCTCTAAAGAGAATTTACATCCAGGACAGGGAATCTACCCAATATGGCTGATGTCTCTTGAACCCTGCTCTGTCTGCATGGCTTCATAAAGAGAAAATTAAAAATGTATGCTATTCATCTTTTCTGATATGTGTTCGTATTTCATTAGGATTATAGATGGAAATAATTCCTAATAGCAAAAGAGTCACATCACTTAAAATGAGCTTTATAAGAGCACAGAAGCATTTATCTCAGTAAATATCTCAATATTTGTTGCTGCCCTCCCTATATGTCTTCTCTGCTTTCACTTCATAAGAGATAGCATTCCAGAGATTGCAGCCAGTAGGATGGAAGCAACCAAATACCAGAACATTTTGACATTCACAGACCTTTCTACAGTTCTGACTGGGCTTGCTTCACTCCACACCTCCCCATCCTACTCTCTTCTCCCCAGCCCTGTCCCCTGAACCTTTCCTTTCATGTCCTCTCATCCTTCGTTTTTTCTTTCTATTTAGTTTTTTGCCTGCTAACTAAACCCTTTCACAGCCTCCCCACATAAATTGTGAAACCAACATGATGTTTACCACCATCACATTGCTCTCTCTGCTTGTGTGTTCAACCTCTTTCCCCACTCTACGTCTGTCTTGTCTATTCAGATTGTAAGCGATTCAGGATAGGAATTGTCTACTACTCCGTTTGTACAGTGCCTAGCACAATGGGGCTCTAAATAATAGACTCCAGGAAATAGTATATGGAAAGCCGCTATAATAATTTAATACACAATCTTTGAAGTTGGAAGATCCCCTTTGCCTCAAATTTCAGCCCTAGCATTCAGGTTACCAGAAAGGAATGATATCTGGTATAAAGAAAGGATTCTTGAATGAAAGAAGAGGCCTCATTGCTATTTCCTATAAAACTGAAAAAAATCTTGTATTTTCAGAGCTGTAGTAGTCAGCAAACCAGGTAGCAGAAAAAAAAGAATAAGGCATGCCCCCACTCCCAAACCCTGTCTCTAAAGCAGGGGTAGGCAACCTATGGCATGCGTGCCAAAGGCGGCACACGAGCTGATTTTCAGTGGCACTCACACTGCCCGGGTCCAGGCCACCGGGCCGAGGGGCTCTGCATTTTAATTTAATTTTAAAAACCTTATTTACTTTACATACAACAATTGTTTAGTTATATATTATAGACTTATAGAAAAAGAACTTCTAAAAACGTTAAAATATATTACTGGCACACGAAACCTTAAATTAGAGTGAAAAAATGAAGACTCAGCACACCACTTCTGAAAGGTTGCTGACCCCTGCTCTAAAGTAACCAAGTCAGCATATGGTCAGATGACAAAGGTGCTGCTGAAAGGATTGTTTTGTGTTTACAAAGAGTTGATCAAATTCATGGATACTAAAAGTTGGGGTTCGAAAGATTTAGCATATATTTGAAGACTGACGCATTGCTCTCAATACTGCTTTGTAAGCATTACATATCACATACCCTTAAGGCAATATAGCCATCATATGACAAATGAAGGAATATCTCCTTAGGAATTAATTTAATGGTTTTGTTGTTGTTGTTTCTTTTCAGATGTGACACACAAAGAAAAAGGTTTGGACATTTTATTTTGTCTTCTCATCCTTATTTTGTACTAAGGTGAGAATAGAGGGGGTGGTTACCTTGTTTCTTATCTTGGATAGATTAGGACAGTTTTTTTCTAGAGAACTCCTTGGATAGTGAACTTTCACAGCCTTCATTTGACGGATTGGAGATACTGATCCATACATAAAACACAGTTACTCTCCCAACACTGACTGTCAGGTATTTAAGGTAAATATATGTTAATAAAAGAAAACTACGAACGGTCTGAATAAAATCTCTGCCCTTCTCATTTGTTCAGTTTGCTCTCTCTTGGTACTTATGATTCCATATTGCTACTAGTTTTTCAGTTGTCCATAGAGATGTCCATAAAAAAAGAGTAGATAAACAAATTTCTGAAAATACAGGCAGACCAAATGCAAAGATAAAGATAAGCACATATGTAAGTCTTTATGTCGTATCTTTAGCCTTTAATAGGATATGCCTGAATACAAATTCTCTGAATTTAAGAAAGAACAGCATATAATAAACTACAACAATAAAAACTAATAAAATAATTTTAGAAAAATCAATTAAGAGCCAAGGCGAGGTGGTGTTAGTAATTAGAAAAGGTGAGAGAGATGACCACATTAAAACAGTGTTTCTTATCAACCAAGCTGAGTGCAGCTGAGAAATTAAAAGTCAGTGGGCCACATTTTCAGGTTTGTTTGAACTGTTCTGAGTTTAGCACCTGAACTGGAAGTGGAGGGAGAGGGGGCTGCCTTTAAGACACATTTATGTTTTCTCCTTCCATCTGTTATCCTGGGTTGGCCCAGAGACTAATTTAGCACTCAGTTTAATTTAGAGCAGTCTCAAGGCTGATCTAAATTATACTAGAAGTCAGAGCCCTTAAGAACTGTTATGGTAGCAAAGAATTGCTAGAGTGCCACAACAGGTATCCAGAAAGTGTGTGTGTGTGGCGGGGGGGGGGGGGGGGGAAAGGGATGATATGAGCCAAAAATGTTTGATTCTTCAAATATTTGCTACCTTTCACATGAAATGTATCAAAACTGGCCAATTACACTGTATAAAATACTTGTTTTGAATATGTTAACTATTGTCTGTGTACAATATGGAAATATTCTGTATCCTCTGTACCTGTGCCACCATTCTAATCCTGATTTTGGGTTTCTGAGGTTTGATGTGAAAGAACCAATTAAAATATCATAGCTCATAATATGATTAGATTAAAATTACACTACCACAGCATTTTATTTATAGTTATTTTAATTTTACGTCATTGCGATTATTGTTTTGATAATTTTACTACTATGTTTCATTTTTATTATCCATGAACCAGTTAAAAGTGGAAAGAATGGGAATCACAAGGATGAAAGACTATCCATCAGTGTGTCACACACCATGTGGCATTGTGTTTTGCTAAGTCAAAGTCATGCTCCAAGTTTCAAAACTTCAAACAACCGAAATACCACAACATTCATAAAACAGAACTGAGCTACTGGGAGTAAGGAAAAAAAAATATAAAAAGGTAACAGACCTCAACAGCAGATAGTAAAATTAACATTTCAACAGTTCTTGCCTTTCATCTCAGTCTCCATAGTACATTTTTTCTGGAAAAGCTACGATTTAGGTTTAGAAAGATGCAGAATTACATAAAACATCTGGAATATGGGACAAGGAATATTGGCTTATTATCCCTAGTGGACCCTCCCTATGAAAAATTTAATAGGTCTGTTTTGGTAGTTTTAATCTCCAGAGCACCCCAAGCTATGTTATGGAAACATCATCTTGGTAATTTATATTAGAAAGAACACCTGGTGATGAAAGCAAATATACCCTCTTTAAAATTGTGACTGATTTTTCTTTAATCCTCAAACTTTTCATCTTCTTAAATATATAATTTTAACATCTTAACTAAAAATTAGTTTTTGTATCTTTGAGACTGATCACATTGTAACCATTGTGAACTTACACCATTTTACTAGAAAGCTACATTTCTTCATTCCTGTCGTCAGAGAACAAGTCATTTTGTCTTTACTTTGACATTTGCCTTTTACAAATTATAGAGGAGGCTGTGTTGAATCTTATAATATGAATATCACAAAATCACTTAAAATTAATATTGTCAGTTTATTACATCTGAGCTTCAAAAATTAAATAAAAAGTCATTGTTACAATAGATTTTATCTATTTCTATTCAGCACTCCAATTCCAAAGCTGGAGTTTACAATAAAATACTAATTTTAGTCACTAACTACTCCATTAAACAAATTCAAATTATTGGTTACAGCAATCACAATCAATAAATTGTATGTATCATCTAATATCATTGCTTTGTCGATATATGTTTAAATTAAGATTTCAAAATAACCAATTAGAGTCTCTAAACGAAAACAGGGGTAGATGAATTATTTTTTCCGCTAAAAGCAGTAAGTGGATTCCTCTGAATACACTTGCAATGAAAACACCATATTCATTTATAGTTCACAAATTTTAGCATACAACTTTCCATAGAATCAGGTTACACTCTGATTTAGCAGTAAAACAGATTTCATAATCTCTTGCTAATTTACTGTTTTATTGATGAGATATTAATGTAAGAATACTTCAGGTACTAGCATATATGTAAAACAAAGTAACTAATAAAAATGCATTTCTATAGTGTTCAGCCTATAATTATGTTTTAATTTATCAACTTTTTAAAGAAAAAAATCACATTTATAAATTAATTCATTATTACAGCTAATACATGTCACATCACTCAAAAATATGGTATAATATACGTTTATATACTCTAATAAAAATGACCTTAAATATATTATAGTCTTTAGTCTATAAAGATGTTCAGCAACATTTTTATTAATTTTACACTGATACCCCTCCATTTCTAATATTCCAACCCTGCAACATTTTAAATGCAATTAAAAGTGGTTATGAAAGAGTGTGGACTTCCTTGTGAAGTAGGAAATCACTCCTGTGATTAACATGCAAACGAGCTCATGCTGGCAGAATAGATTGGGGTTTTAAAACCCCAATTACTTTTGTATGATTATCTATTTACCAGTACACAGACTATTTTCATTTTTCATCTAATACAGAGTCATCCTGCTTACATTTTAGCACAGCAATTAATATTTACAATAATTATGACATTAAGCATTACTGAGAGTATACCAAATAAATCATTTGCCGTGTGGTTTGTTTTTGATTTTTTTTAACATATATATCATTACAATGCTATTTATTGTGATCTGTTGCAGCAAGTGAAGATATACTATTGGTTTTTATACACAATGTAATCTAATGCAATGTTCTATTAGATTTAAATTTAGTTATGGGGCATACTATTTTTAGCATTTGAGTATGTCAACTGCTTTTCGGATTATAGATGCCAAAACTTTCAGGTCTGTAACTGCTTTGTGTAAAGTGCAAGGTTTGTTTAAACTTTCACAGAAAAAGTAACAAAATTATTTCCTCAATTTTTTATTTATTTATGTTAGTAATAACAGATAATTCTTAACTTTCACTAACACACTTTGATTCATACCTGCTACAGAGTGCACATATACACATTTTTTCCAGACTTCTAAAGAAAATTATAATGCATTAATGACAGGAACCATGGTAATGGAAAAAGGTCACCCTCTCTTGAACACCTTCTGTTTTAAACCATTATATATAAAGACATTTGAGAAAGCAAAGGTTTAAAAGGCAGCCTTTGTGCAACCCATTACTGAAATATTATAGAATAATCTATATCAAATGTAGTGGAATAGCAGATTCTTTTGGATCTAAATTAACTGCAGCCATAGAAACGCTTTTATGCTTATTATGTATCTGCATGTTGATTCAATTATTAAAAGAACACCTGACAGCATCAGACTTATTTAATTGAATTAATTAAACGGGATGAATAATCACTGAATTCCTATTGTATGAAATTTGTTCTGAAAAGTAACACTGGCATTTGGAAACTGCAAGTAATTTGCATGGTGAAATACAGTGAGCAGGGAAGTCTCCAGTTTCTGTATTCTGAAATTCTTCACCTCATACATGAACAAATGGACAAATAAATGAATAGACAGTTGTGAGTAATGAATGTTTTTTTTCTTTTATATTCTAATTTTATCATTCAAGCCCAATCTTTGCCACTAGGTCTTTAAACAGTTTCACAATAATATTCTAAATATTAGTGATAATTTTTATCTCTTATTCTAAAAATAGCATGCATTGTCAAATACTGAAAGAGAGGTAGTATAATGCTCAAACGCTAATGTAGAAGAGAGCACTTTCAAGTGGAATGTCTGGAGTAAGATTTTTATTATCTCCAAACAGTAGCCTTTAAGGACTCAAATATTATTTACTGACTAGTACAAAATAAACTATACATGACAAATGATTTTCTTAACACATTTTAATAGATCAGAACACTGACCCTTTATTACCGATTTTAGCAACAGGAATAATTTCCCTTAGTGATTAAATGTTATGACAGATCACACACCATATCTTATAAGGTTTTCTAAAAACCATTTTTTAAATTAAAAGCATGCCTACTGATGAAGTCCAGCAGAATTTACTACATCAGTGCACTACCTAGTCAAGTTCAGTGATCCACTATTTCTGAGGTAAGTTGTACATAACAGATTTTAGTTCCATTTTCTATTCTCCTTGCTCTCACACCAAAAACACATAGAACAGAAGAAGTTTATACTGGTAGAGGACATTCCTGGAGTGCAAGCACCCAATTTGGCACAGATCCAAGCTCCAGCTATTAGATCTGCATCACCAGTGGGTATTTTTTTCTAACTTCCTCTTGAAAAAAGATCTGCAATGATCCTCATACTGGGAAGGTATATATAAATACATATTTTAGTTGAACAACAACGGTGCAACACAATGACAAGGCTGGAGGCTTATAGAGTCTCACCTTCTCTAAAACTGGTTGCAATGCAGTGGGAACACACCCACCATGTTACCTTGAAACAGGAATATTTTTGTATGACTAAATGAATATTCATGATTCTGCAAATTGTTATTTTCTGAGTTGCAGGTGATTTTTAGTTTATTTTAGAAGGAAATAAAACAATGATTATTCATATTAAATCAGAATATGTACATTTAAAAGATGAAATAAATAATATGTCTAACATCTACATACTCAAAGTCACTGATTCTTTTTACACTCAGATCTTTCCTCATATTCATACCTGAATATAATTCACTTTACAAATATGCCTGATCCTGCCTCTGACCTTACTACACTTTAAGTTCTTTTCTGCACTTGGAAAGCTAATTTGCATTTCTTAAAATGCCTCTGCATTAATGATCTAACTTGCCACAAAAAGGCTTTACATTACGTACAAAAATGTATAGACATTAGCACTCCTCCAACAATAAAAATCAAAACAAAAAAAATAAAACAGAACAAATATTAGTGACCACTTTTTCTAATATAGTGCTTAATTAATCTGCATTAATAATATTTAAATATTTGTGCAGGATTGTTGCTCTATACTCAAAATAAAGGGTATTATAAATATGCAAAATGTTTCAAAAAACACTTTTTGAAAAATATATGGATCCATTTTAATACCCATATTAATAACCATAGTGGTTAGATTTTTCTTTTACATAAATTATATGAAGTACATTGGCATTACACACCATTTTAATACCAGTTTATTATAGCTTTATTTCATAACATTGGAGGTGGAAATGGAAACAGTGCCATCATGTGATACTTTTCAGGGTACTTCACTTTTTCTGTTTCCAAGGAGTGAGTCTATAGCTGCTGTATAAATAAAAGAGTTCCTAGGAAAGCATGGAATGGCAGTATAATTTATTATACAACATTTCCCAGCTAGATCAGATCAGGAATTTTTTATGCATTAAATATAGAGAAACACCTTTTAAATCTGCAAAGGTAAACAAGTACATGACTAATACAACTGTTACCTAGCATCTTTTATTATGAGTTCACAAATTATCCAAAACAGCTCATGAAATTCCTTTCAGTTTATAGTCATGATTTTAATCCAAACAGCTTCATTTTTATAAAAGAGCTGAGACGTTAAATTCACTGGTTTTAATTAGCACTGGGCAGACTATTTGGAAAAAAAAAAAAACAAAAAAAAACTATGTGCATGAAACCTTCACAGGCTTAGAATCTCAAAGTCAAATCCAGCTCATATTATATTTACCATACAAGATATGTTTTATGCAATCAGACACACAGTAAATTCTCTCATCCACTCCATACTGAAATAAAAGAATTCTTTTCTCTCCCAAGTGGTCACAATGAACTAATCTGTCCAAACTTGATGCTAAAGGCACAAATACTTCCACTCATCCCTTGCCTTTCCCAGAGATCAAGACAACCTTTTGACAACTGCATGGAATTTAGAAATCCAAGTCATCTATTAAACCTGAAATTCCACTTCACTGCACAACTCTCAGCTGCCATACAAGGTACTTTATATTACTGATTTAAAAATATAATATATATACTTCTTTATGCAAAATAAAAACCCTCCCTAAAAGGAATTCATTCACATAGAGCTGAGTGTCAATGGAAAAAAAATATCTATCTAAACTTGAATGTGAGCTTAACTACTAAATATTGGTTATAGAGTATGGCACTGAATGAGGACTGATTTCTGCAAGGTTCAGAAATCCCTATTTTATTTGCCCACAGTTCTGTTCAAGAACTTTTTATGCTTATAGAGTACACTTGTTTATAAGCATATATTTCTGTATAGTGGAATAAACATAACATTGTGATATTAATTTTAAAATGTTTAAATAACTGCACAAGAGAATCAAAAAGGCATGCTATTTGCATGTATCCTAAATACCCGTGTTACACTTAAGTGTGTTGCATATCTGAAACAAATGAATAAACAGAAAGGGATTTTACAGGTAAGTTTTTTGCACATATACAGAACTCCTGCTAATGGACTTACATTAAAGCTCACCAAGCTTTGAAAAAACATACTGGTGAGCAACGTTGCGTTTGTCGAAGGGTGAAAGAACTGTAAGCTTGAGAGCCTCTAGAGAGCTGAATTCAAGACACTGGAAACATTAAATATAAGGAAAATATTGCAGTAGGAAGAGAATAGTGAGAAGAGGAGTTATGTTGTTACCTAATTTTGCTAGACACTTCTTAAGGACTCTTCATATTCCAGCCCATTCAAAGTAAAGAAAACTGCATTTAACAAATAGTGAAGATTTGCTCACCTAATGCAGAAAGGTTGGATTTTATACCTGCAACTCATCAGCAAACATATTTTTGAATAGGAATGCGGACACAGAAGGATCTACTAGCATTTATCCTCATCAGTGTTAGGCTCTCTGCTTGCATCAGAACCATTAAATTCCATCCTACCTCCCATTTTGATTACCTACTTTTTTTTTTATAATTGGTAAGAAAATTAATGTGGCTGGAATTCAACAGGCACAACGCAATACCCTCATATTGCTTGCTACCATTAAGAAAATCTCTAGCAAGTTCTTTAGTTCCTGTCATCTCTATACCTGACAGTGGGCTAAATATTACTGATTTTGTCTGGTTAGAATTGGTACCATTAGGTTAGCAACAGCAAAAATTCCACGAGTTTTTAGCAGAGTTTAAGATTCTACAAACTCTGTAAAAATAGTACCCATATAGCTATCAAGTGGTTTAACATTGTTCACTATGGCTAGATCATGAATATATGACCTGGCTTGAGCAGTTAATTCTGTATTGTTGGGATGCCCATGGAGCAGCCTGGGAACAAGATTAAGGCTGAGAATCAAAAACTTCCTTTCAGTTATCACTGCTCCAGAGAGGGAGTAAAATATGTCAGGAATAGACAAGTGTAGCATTGGTTGGTTGGCATGTTAGGGGGAAAAGCTGGCAGATGGAGCCAACACCCTGCTCATGTCTAGTCTGATTCCCACCCACTGGTGCAGGCATGTTGAATGGAAAATTTCTTGCTGATAATTTCCTTTCTGCTAGTAGTGTCTCCCACAATTCTTGACATTAGGGCTGCTCTAGGGGAATCACAGCCTCAGGGGAGGACCTCAAGGGGAGGAATTTACTCTGCAGCTTACCCTCAGGAATCTTTTCAGGTTGAATCTGAATAGTGGAGATAACCTTGCTGCTTATGGCCTCAAATTTCTCAGGGAAGAAAAAATCCTGGTTGAGTTTTTTCCCTGGTCCTGTTCTGATTCAAAGTCCAACAATTCACCATCCTCAGTGGAGGAGGGAGAGTAGAAAGAGGAATCAGCGGACTCAGATGTCCTGGAGAGAGAGAGAGAGTGAGTCTCTCTCTCTCTCTCTCTCTAACATGCTCCAGCATGGCTTTGGTGAGGCCTTTTGCAGCTAGCCTTCTGTAAGGCCTTAAGCCCTCTCGCAAGATCTCTCTGAGTTCTCACTTGCTAGATCCTATTTCCCCAGGGAGAGGGGAAGGGATACAGTGCCTGAGATCTCCTGGTTAAATTGGGAGGAGGTGGTCTGTTTATGAGCGCTGCTTCTCTGCCAGGACACTCAGGTCAGGGATCTGTGGCCCCGTAAAACTCTCCTCTCTGTTCTCCAGCTGGCTGGGCTCCTCTTCATATTCAGAGCCTCTCCCTGCTCTTCTCAGGGACTTTTTCCATGTTGGAGTCACAGCTGCTCTGGTGGGAAAGGGATCCCACATGGCCGTCTGACTCAGAGCCCTGGGACCTAACAGAGTTAGGGATGGAAGGCTGGGTGCAAGTTGGGCACAACTCACCATCTACTGAGCTGAGAAAGGATGTCTCACAGATGGAGCAATGTTTAGATTTTGTTTTGTGCTTTTTAGGCTGTGCTGTCAGACTGAAAAGGTGCAGAAGAACCAAAAGGAAGGTGCTGCAGTGGAGCCTCTGGGTGGGTTCAGTCACCCAACTAAAAACTGTCCCAAGGAGGAAAAAAGGGCTATAGAAAGAGAACACTTTAGCCACTGCCCCAAGGTTAGCCAAACAAACAAAAAAAGCATTCCCCCCCAAAAAAAACAATCATTGGAGGTAGAAGTTAGGAAGTAGCAATAGAACCACTGAACAAGTGCTGCCATGGAGGCAGAAAATCTGGCTGCAAGCAGGAACAGAGGGATCATGGCCAGAACAGCCTTGCCAAAATGCTGAGTCTCCTCTGCTACCTGCAGAGTGAGGCGAGAATCCCCAATGTCAGGAATTGTGGGAGACCCCTGTGCTGCAGAATGTAACAGATCTGAGGAGCCTGCTTTCCCAGCTCATAGGTACACAGGTATCTAGCACAAAGAGAGTAAGTGGTGCTTTACACTCCTTTATTCCCTGTGCTGCTGCAATTTGGCCCTTTGAGTCACAAGTGAACTTTGTTCCAGACTAATAATTTGAGCTTCTCAGAAAAGTTTTATTGAAAAACATTTTCAACAAAATATGCAGGGGGAATGTTCAAAATGCACATTTGCAACATTATTTTCACTTTTTTCAACCAATTCCACTAGTGAATTGAGCTCAGCCTATGGAGCTGACAATGAGAAGAGAGGAAATGAGGTTTCTTACCTGTAATTTTAGTTTTTCCTATCAGGGATCCCTACTGTAGGTGGAAGTCACAACTCCTGGGTATTTCTGTCCAGTCCAGGAGTCTGGAGACTGAGTAATTTGATGGGAAGAGAAAGGAGACTAAAACCTCAGCCTGCTAGCTGAGGAGATACATTGGAACTATTAGTATTTGAACTGAATGAACAAACAGCCATTTTATTGATGTCAGACCTGAGCATTTTTAGCCCCTTTCACATTTCTTGCCCTGATCTGAAAGAAGACAAAAGAGAATTCCACACAAACAAAGTGTATATAGAATTACTAAGGAATCATATTCACTCTCTTTTCCCCACTGTGTATAAATATATAAAAATGTATTTATTTTATATTAATAACATAAATTTCCACTATGAGCAGACTGAAGGCTCATGACTGAAAACTGTAGCCAAAGAGGAAAGCAACTGCATCACAAAACACTTAGAAAAAGAATGTATTTACAATCAGGTAGCAGCCTTGCAGGTTTCTTCTAGTATGAGCCACAAAATCACAAAGTGCATTCCTAGACTGCTGACTTAAAATTGCTTGGAAATGGGATCACTTGTTCTACCTAGCTAAGGAGGATGTGGAGAATAAAGTAGCCATTTCATGTAACTGCCAAACACCAGAAGAAAATCCTCAGACATTCTCCGCAGATTAGAATAATTTAGACACACTATTGTCCAGACTACTTTCTGAGAATGAAAATATACAGTATTCACAAACTGACAAAAAGTTTATGATTGAAAAAAGAAAGAGAAGTCCACTGCTGTAGGTAGACTTCAGTGTTGTAATCAGGGTGCACTCTAGTGCTGATCTGCGGATCATTATATCTAGAAAGCTTAAGGATCTACAAATAAAATAAAACTATCCCTACTCACTTTAACCTTCTCACCAGAGTGAACATCATGAGTAGGGTTACCATATTTCAGCAAGCAAAAAAGAGGACGGGAGGAGCCCCGCCCTAGCCCCGCCCCTGCCCCTCCCACTTCCCGCCCCCCCCAGAACCCCCAACCCTCCCCTCGTTCCTTGTCCCCTGACTGCCCCCTCCTGGGACCCCTGCCCCTAACTGCCCCCCAGGACTCCACTCCCTATCTAAGCCTCCCTGCCTCTTGTCCCCTGACTGCCCCAACCCTTATCCACACCCCCACCCCCAGACAGACCCCTGGGACTCCCACGTCCCATCCAACCACTCCCCACCCCCTGACAGCCCCCCCCAGAACTCCCAACCCGTCTAAACCCCTCTGCTCCCTGTCCCCTGACTGCTCCGATCCCTCTCCCCACTCCTGCCCCCTGACAGCTCCCCCCCAGAACTCTCAGCCCCCCACCCCGCTCCTTGTCCCCTGACTGCCCCCTCCTGGGACCCCTGCTCCAAACTGCCCTCCAGAACCCCACCCCCTACCTAAGACTCCCTGTTCCTTGTCCCCTAACTGCCCCCTCCTAAGACCCCCCCAACTGCCCCCCAGGACCCTACCCCCTACCTGTACCCTGACTGCCCAAAACTTTCTCCACTCCCCCCAAAAAGCCCCCCCCCCGTTTCTTGACTGCCACCTCCAGAACCTTCCTGCCCCCTGGCCCCCTTACCCTGCTGCTCAGAACAGGGTGTTGGGCTCTGTGCGAGCCAGACACGTGGCTGAGCTCCCCAGCACAACAAAACCCGGTCCCTGGCCCTGCACAACAAAACCCGGTCCCTGGCCCGGACCGGGCTGCAGGGGAGAGCTGCCCTTGTATCAACACAAAGTGCTCTCGCTCCCGTTTTGCTACGCTGCATGGCAGAAACCGCTCCCAGTTGCAAAAGGGGAGGGCTGCACTTTGTGCTGAGACACTTGCTCAGAATGCAGGGGGGGGGGGAGGCGGAGGTCCTCTCCAGCTGCTCCGGAGTCCAGCCCGGGACTTTCCTGCAGCCCTCCCAGCCGCTCGGTCTGCTCTGCCGGGGGAGGGGGAAAATCCCGGACATTGTGAGTGCTTTACAAATTCCCCCCGGACGCTATTTTTAGTACAAAAAGGAGGACATGTCCGGGTAAATCCGGACGAATGGTAACCCTAATCATGAGAAAGTAGATCTAGTGTCACCACAGCTGACAGTTTGAAAGTAGCTTAAGTAAGAGCACCGTTCTCTATCACCCATGTTGCCTTATAAATAGTGTTATGATGGAAGGTGTTAATGGCTACCCACACTGATGGGTATTCTAAGCACCCTTCATTCTGGCTAACTGTTCTTTGTATAGCGATAGCTGAAACAATAGAAGACACTGTCCAAGGCCTCAGCAGCATGGCAAGGCCTGAGAAGAAGGTAAGTCAATTGGTCGGAGGAGTTTCTCTGGAGACTGATTGCAAATGCAAGGGCTTGGGCACTGATTGGTTTCAGCTGTGTGTGTCTGTTTGCAAGAGGCAGAAATGAACCAGAAAGCCAAGAGAGAGCTCCTGGGGGCACAGGACAAGGCTGTAAAGGCAGATTTGGATTTCTGAATAAGGAAAGTATCACTTGTTTGTTTCTACTCTGTTTAGGGAAACAGAACTTTGTATACATTCTTTGTAAATAAACAGGATTGCCCCAAAGAAATACCTGACTTGTACCATCAATTTCTCCTCTTAACGGAAACAACCAAGCAAGGCCTCAGATACTGGCTAACCGGTTGGGCCAAAAAAGGGCAACAATAGCCACAACTACATAGTAGGAAAGAATAGTGGGATGCAACCAATGCTAGAGTGAATAGCAAATGGTGATGAAGTTTAAACCCAAGTAAGCTCTTTCTCAGCCTTTGTTTAAAAAAAAAAAAAAAAGAAAGAAAGAAACCTTCAATAGAGAACCTTACTTTTTTTTATGGAGGAAGAGAAATAATGTTTTAGCCAGGACACCACTGAGGCTAAAAATCTCTGAATGGCTCAATAAACCCTCAAAATGAACTGTTATTAAGGTCCAAAGTGGAAAGCTGCCAGCACTGGAGATCAGAAATAGCCAATAAATCCTGATAAACCGTTTCAAGGTAACTGGAAGGCTTATGCTGTTTAATGTGGACATCCACACCCCACAGGCAGCCATAGTCAGTAATGGGCTAAGAGTATGACTGGTCATTTCTGCTATCAGTGGACATGGAAGATAAAAAAGGAGAACCCTAGGCGTGTAGACCCCAGCAAACTTTAAGATGAATCTAGTTCATAGTCTGGATATTGAAGAAGGCAGTTGAATCTGTGAAATTTGCAAAAGGTGAAAATGGTGAAGCAGTCCCCTAATGATTAGAGAATGTCCAGGATAAGATCCAATTTGTCTCTTAGAGCATACTGACTTCACCAGTCTGATGGATAAATTGTCATGACTGAGTAGTATGTAGCCTAGAATGGGAAATACCAGTCCCGGGGATGGTACCTGCTGATGCAAACATCTAGTGCTAAGAGAATCTGCCCCAAGTTCCACACCCCACTGTAAATGCAAAATTCCTTTTCTGAGCATGGAAGTGGGTACTGAAACCCTCTGATGTTGCCGCTGGGGTCAGGTGACCACTGAAACTGCTGAGAGCATGAGATATAACACTAGGGCTGGGGCTCCTGGTCCTTCACAGAGTGCGTCTATGAAGACTTTAATAGTTCCAGATAGTGGCAAAACTGAAAGAGGGAAAAATTTCCCAGGGACAAATTAAAGAGAAATTACAAACAAATTCCTTGCAATAAACTCCCTAATAAGGCAAAGAGGACATTTCTACTGTTCTGAGGTTGGGGTCAGCTCAACAAACATGCCAGCATTTAGTTAAACAAAACCAACAACAACTATCTCCCTGCCACTGGGCTGGATAAAATTACCCATGCAGTCCCGAGATCAGAGGAGAGAAACTAAATTGAGACAAAAGCACAATATTAAGAAGATCGTTAGTTTTATCAAAGCTAGTATACTTTGGAAGCTCTCTTCCCTTAGACTGTTTCCACCAGAGTTGTCTGTATCCTTCCTGTATTAGCTACTTCCAATCTAGAAGACAAAGCCCTGAGGTTTATTTTCTTGGATATGCTTCTACCTGGCCTTCAGGTTCTTTGGGGGTGAAAAGGTACTTTCTTTTGATTCCCTCACACCACTTGTGAGGCTTCTAATGGTGATCCTGTCAGAAGTAGTAGCAGCAGCAGCATCTCCAGATCAGTATTCAGCCTCTGTTGCTGGTCCCATCACTTGCTTCTGATATAGTTAGTCAAGCTGAGGTAGGGCTTCCAAGGAAAAGGGGGCAGGGTTCTCAAAGACACCAGGGAGCTGAAAATATTTAAGTATCCAAGAATGATCATCTATTCACCATCAGCTTCAGTTTTAGGAAAAGTGAGGTTAACTGTTTTAGCCGTACTTTAATAATCTCTTTCGTATGCACTGGTAATTCACAGTGATGTGCAGTTTGGTACTGTTGTATTCAGCTTACTTTAATGAAGGCAGGCTGCCAAACACAGAAACCTCTGAAAGATAATCAAAAATTACATGAAGTTGTGCATCTTCAGACTGTCATTTTGCAAGTTAAGCAGCATCAGGACTTGCCAGTATTTTGTGGAAAAACCCAGGACAGAGCAAGAAAATTATATCAGTGACAATCTTCACTATGAGTCTGTACTGAACCAATGCACCAGTCTCATCTTAAGAGGCAAACACTGTGCTTTTGGAATTGTGATCTTTCAGATGAACCATAAAACAAAGGCATTGAACCCTCATGCTTAAAGATTGCACTGCACTGCAGAGCTGTTGTGTTTTAGCTCAGCGGAGGCTGCATTTCTGTAGTGGGGAAAAGTAATTCTTCTTTATAGCTAGCTTGTAAAGTGCTTTGGGATCCTTTGGAATGAAAAGTGATGTGTAAATGAATATATATTATAATAAGAAGTGGGCTGTAGTCCACGAAAGCTTATGCTCTAATAAATTTGTTAGTCTCTAAGGTGCCACAAGTACTCCTGTTCTTCTTTTTGCGGATACAGACTAACACGGCTGTTACTCTGAAACTTGTCAATATATTATAATGTAACCCTTCTGCCAGCAGTATCCTTTGCCTTCGTTTCCCACCTTGCAGTGTGAAAGTCTGACAAAAAATGTCCATTTAACACACCATGCCCCTTTCAGCCAACTCAGAGTCAGCTGTCCTTGGTCAGCGAAGACCCAGAGTTCAAACATGCATTCACATGGGTCCACCTCCCACCTCTGAAAAGGGGATGTCGAGAAATCCCTCCACTACCGCTGCTGCAACTAGCTCAGTGCTGTTGCTATCTATGCCACCACTCACCACTACTGCTGTCACTGTTCGCTCTGCCACTGCTGGGCACTTGCTGCCACCTCTGCTGCTGCTGCTATCATTGCTATGCTTGCCACTCCCTGCCATTTCTGCAACGCTGTGTTCTGAGGTTCCCCCATTTAACCCAACTCTTTGTGATTTCACCAGGCAGCAGTGCTACATCTGTGCTAATGCCTCTTCGTTATCTTTCACTTCAACACTATCTCCATACCAGGGCTAAGACTTGGTCTCAAGACCTGTTTCTCTATGATTTCAGCGCTAGTAACCACTGAACACAAAAAAGCACTTTCAACTGAGTCTAATCAGCTCTGTCTTTAAACACTGGAGTGGGAGGGGGTCACAAGGTGTCTAAAACTCTTTAAGCAGATTCCACCCCCCTCTCATCTTCCCTGGGATTTGGTATCCTCTTAGCAAGTGAGGCTCAGTTTAGGGCGATCCCCTCAACCAGGGCCTGCTAAGTACAGTTCTGCTGCCCTTTACTCATAAAATAAGGAAAACAACATTTCATTACACTTGCATTCAACTAAAGTGAACTGTAACTGCAAACCAGCCAAAATTGATCACCTTGGGAAAGCAGTTCTGTCTGCTGAACATCTAGGCAAAGTAGGTGTGCCTATGCAAATACAGTCTGCTCCAGAAGTCTTTTCTTCAGTGCATCACTAGATATCAGGGGAAAGCTCATTCAGACCTGACTTACAATAATATAAAATAGCTAGCCAATGGCAAAGTGTGAATCATTTCTCTTTAATCATTGGTACATATAGAGGAAAACAGCCTACTACTGCTACCAGTTACCTGGCTCAAATGGGAGTAGCCTATGCTGTGGAGATAAAGGTCCCTATCCACCTATGTGGAAGTCAATATTTTTTCATATTAGGGAAGTTATATTTTGGGCTTTTTTGTTTTGTTTTGAGGTTGCTTTTAAAAAAAGAAAATTTAGGAAATTACTTTTTAAAAAAAAAAAGAATGTTGAGGTAGCAAAGTTATTAACATTGCCGATACAACCTTATTTCAGCACCCATATGCATATTCATTATGATGCAGTCAAATTACGAAATCACATACTATTTTTTCCTCATTCAGTGCACAGAACATGATACCCTGAGGATAAAGCAGGATTGTGTAATGAAGGAGGCTATTGTGTATGGGATCTCCGCCTCGTTTGTTCCAGAAGACAGAAAGTGTTTAGTGAATAAGGCAGGGGACTGCATGAAGAGAAAGGACAGTTTCACAGTTGAGGAAGTTGAATGCTGCCCAAGTGACTTAGATTCTATCCCTGCTTCTCCCACAGAGTTTCTGTGAGATACTAAGGAAATCACAATTTTTTATTTTTTTTTAAACAAATGGCCGCTAATTCTATGTT
The DNA here is from genome assembly GCF_027887155.1 of Malaclemys terrapin pileata. Taxonomy (NCBI): domain Eukaryota; kingdom Metazoa; phylum Chordata; order Testudines; family Emydidae; genus Malaclemys; species Malaclemys terrapin. Next base: position 48,823,323 of record NC_071505.1, read on the forward strand.
CCTCGGTTTCTGGTGCCCCAATATGAGACAACTGGAGCCAGATTTGGAGATATGCTGAGCACTGACAATTGCAATTGAAATCAATTGGAGCAGTACTTTGAACCTATAGTGTACTATAAAAATGTTAAGTATTCTGAAAATTCAGGGCCTAAGTGTATCTCAAGTTGGACCTCCAAAAACAGAGGAAACTTCACAATCCTATGGACTGGATGCTGTGTGGTAAATAAAGCCTGGGGCCATATATGGGATGATGAAGATAAAAACAAATATTGAACCAGCCATTTAGTAATCACCATGCAGCCTGTGCAATCAATGACGCAGGAGTCCTGGGGGAAAAACAGTACATGATCATGTAATTAGACTGTATCATAATGAATAGGAGGGCAAACCTAGGCCTGGTCTACACTAACCCCCCAATTCGAACTAAGGTACGCAACTTCAGCTACGTGAATAACGTAGCTGAAGTTGACGTACCTTAGTTCGAACTTACCACGGTCCAGACACGGCAGGCAGGCTCCCCCGTCGACTCCGCGTACTCCTCGCGCCGAGCAGGATTACTGGAGTTGACGGGGAGCACTTCTAGGTTTGATTTATCGCATCCAGACAAGACGCGATAAATCGAACCCATAAGTTCGATTGCCTGCTGCCGAACCAGCGCATAAGTATAGACAAGCCTTTAGGTTGCAGGCAACTTTAGTTCTGGCATTTCTTAACATCTGAAAGCTTGACTTTTCAACTTTTATGTTCTTTTAATGTAGTATTTTCATTATATATAAAATCACCAACAATGTGTTAGGAATGTTGAAGGCCAGGATGAAGAGAAAGTCCCTGGCCCAAGAAACTTTACTATTCTCCACTTGAAATCAGTTTAGTTAACTGGGTGGCTTATTTTTCAACCAATATTTTAGTACTGTTCTTATCTTGCCCACCCATCTACCCTCTGATTCCAATGCCATGGAATCCACCTTTTGCTCATCTCTTGCCACCAAATGGCACTCCAGAACTAAAGTTTTCCCTTTGGGAAAAAAAACTGTCTAGCCTTCATGGCTGTGGAGAGAACTCTGAAAACATGAACCACATGTAAACCAGTGAAGCACTGCCTTCCCAAGTCTGCGCAAAACTTAGAAATATAGCTCTGAGAGATAGGGACTCAATTGTTATTTACTTCACTGCTGATCTTTCTACAGAACCACCTAGCTAATATACCTATCACACAACCCCAAATTACTAACATCACCCCTGATTACAAGAGCCACAGGTGTCTCCTACTCATCTCCCAAAACCTCCAACTTCCTTGCTGATAATTGCTATAATGTAGTTGTGTATTTAAACAAAATCTGCAGCACACTGAAAACTGAAATGTGGAGACAGCACAAAATAAACTAAATTTAATATTCAACGAGAAAAAAGGGGGCTAATATACTGATGCAATTCATTTTCATATTTAATTCATTAAACTTTTTTTTATTTAAATGACTCCTTCACAGAATTTCTAATCTGCTGCAACAGATCTGGGGACTTGGCTGAAGAGTTTAGGTACTGCTTGCTGCAGAGTATGTGGGGCTTTGCTTGTAATATAAGGTTAATAGATAAACTAAAGTCACTAGTATGTTTATATTTTATTTATAGATTTATTGGGTAAACAAAACCTGGATGCCATTCAAAATTTAAAATATATATGTTGTCCTCAAGGGGCACATAGAGTAGTATAACTTATAGCCTCTTTCCTTCTGCTGCCAAAAGAACATTAATGCACCCAATTCAACCAAATTTGAGCCAAAATTATCCCATTTTCAAGCAAAGTTAACTTTTCTATAAAAAGAAGTGAAAACTCGCATTTCTGCCTGGTTTACTGCATAAAAAGCCAGTCTCTCCAAAACATCAAGTTAAATTTGAGTGAGTACAAAATCATATGAAGGAAACCAAAGAAAAATTCATGTGCAATTTCATTAAATAAAATTGTGAATTTTAAACACCTGTACACCTCTTCCTGCAGCAGCAATCAGGCAAATTTGTGATTAAATAAATACACACCAGGTTCTGAAAAAAACAAAGCAAATCTTGACTCTGACAAATTAGGAAACAGAGCAAATTCCATAGCAGGAGACCCTCTATTCAGAACGTCAGTTCCCCATAACATAAGAAGAGTTCGATATTCAAGATTGGCAACTAGAGCACCCATGCAGATTTGAACTCTCATAACAGGATATAAGAGGCAAAGTTATAGGAAATATTCCCAGTACTATTGTAAGTATTAATAATAAGAGTAATTAGTGGAAGTATTAGAAATACCATATTCAGAGGAAGGAGAAACTAATTCTACTATTCTGTTTAAATGTTGATGAGATAAGATGGGTGAGGTAATATCTTTCAATGTTGATGGCATCTTTTTGTGGAATAGTGTATTCATGCAATATCAAAAAAGCATCAATAAAATCGGAAGCATTTCTCGTGCTCTCTCGGCAGTCTGGTGTTTGTATGACAAAAAAGATGATGGACCAAATTAATTCCTGATATAATTCCACTGACTTAAATGGTATTACACCGGAGATGAGCATAACCCAATGTCAATATCTGCAGTAAGAATCTGGTCCCCAATTCTGGTATAGTCACTCTTCACTTAATAGTTGAACCATATTTTTGAAGACATCAATGCTCGTATGTCATCGTCCATTAATAAGACTCAGGATATCTATTGCTTGTAAAAAGATGGTGGTTTCTTCACTGGATATGCAATATAATCTCCTCATTTCTCTCATTGTCTGGTGTACTATAAAAATAAAGCTTAAAGACTTGCACAGAGATGGAATTCAGGGTTCTTGCACGTGACCTACAAAGACAAAAACTCTAGTATTTGGATATTAGTGTGCAGAAAAAAACACCTAATTCCACTATGATTCAGAATGCTTATCAAAAAATGAAATTTTGTTGGTTTAAGTCATTAGTCATTGAAGTCAAAGATGGATAAGATCTAGCAGATCATTCAGGGCACTGGAGAATATAATCCTCCTAAAACACATCCAACATTAAACTGACAGCATATACTACACATAATCTCAGCCATAAAACTGCCAAAATCATGCTGAGTACAATTTTGCTCTGACAGAATTCTTGGTATTCAAAATATAAGTAGATTTCAAGCACAAGATAGATGTGTGGGGCAAATCCACAAACTTGGAGGGGCTTGTGCCCTGGAGTTTATATCTCTGGTGAACAGATCACAGCAGCTGTAGTTTGTATTTGGTGCACTTACCCTATTGATGAAAAGACCTCTGAGCAACTCATTCATTCACACAAGATGCATGCATGTCATATATAAACCCATTATGTATCTTAACTGTCTCTTTTATAGTTCTATAATAGACATGAAATTCATCTCTACTATATTTATGTAAGTATGAATGGGTTTCTCCAAGTATAAAGCCAATGGGATAGGAGTTTTCACAATGTTAACGGTATCACAAAGGAGATGTACTGCTGTGCCAATTTCAGACTGAATCAGCTAAACTCAAATTATAGTTTAACCTTTAATAATAAAAACTATTAAATTTCCAAAATATTTGCTGTATAATTAAAATAGATAATGGATTATAATTGCATAAAGAAGGGCTTTAGCTCACTAAGGAAAACAATGATAATTCATGAATGGTGAAGCCACGCACAGAATTACGTAAGTAAGAGTTAATATATTAGCCTGCCCCTATATCACAGTACATTCTGTAATAAAAAAGAATAAATTTTGGTGAAATTTTTAATTAAAGAAACATTTTAAATTTTATTACAATGGTTTAGCATTTAAGATACTTTTCGGAAACATAGGATTATAAATAAGTTACTGCAATGAAAGCACTTGGATCAAATCAACCCATTTAAAGTGGGGACACTGCAACTCCTGGGAGAAAAAGTCAGCCATGAATTAAAAATTACAGACATTAATTAGAAAAGGCACTAATCATATTCAGCAGTGCAATGTTACATGAACAAATGTTAAGATTTAACCAATCACAGCTGATAGAGTGGTAAATGAGGAGCTAACAGAGCACTAAGAAAGCTGTTCTTGCAATGGTTACAGTGCCATGGTCAGAGCTCCATTGGGAAAGCCTGAAGCCTACAGAAACGGAGAAAGGGGGTCAAAGAAACAAAAGGGGCCAGGAGGAAAGGGGTGTCTGAGGCAGCAGTGGAAAAAGGAGAGATGGGGATTAGATGCCAGGACTTGGATACATGTATTATATAAAATAAAAATAATGCAAATCTTGAATTATGGGTCTGTCTTTTTATCCTGATGTTCTAGTGCAGAGGTGGGCAAACTACGGCCCCGCCCGGCCCTTGAGCTCTCGGCCAGGGAGGCTAGCCCCCGGCCCCTCCCCCGCTGTCCCACCGCCTCAGCCAGGGTGACCAGATGTCCTGATTTTATAGGAACAGTCCCGATATTTGGGGCTTTTTCTTACATGGGTGCCTATTACCCCCCCCACCTGCTGTCCCGATTTTTCACACTTGCTATCTGGTCACCCTATCCCCCAATGCCACAACGCCGTGCGGGCAGCGCTCTGAGCGGCGGGGTTGCGCGCTTCTGCCGAGCAGTGTGTCAGACTCCGGCCAGGCAGTGCGGCTGCCAGACATGCTGCTCTGAGCAGCATGGTAAGGGGGCCAGGGCCAAGGCTGGGGGGTTGGATAAGGGGCAGGGAGTCCTGGGCGGCAGTCAGGGGACAGGGAGCGGTTGAAGGGGTGGAGGTTCTGGGGGGTGGTTAGGGGATGGGAGACGGGAGGGGGGGTGGATAAGCATGGGAGTCCCAGGGGGTGTCGGGGGGCGTGTCAGGGGGCGGGGGTATGGATAGAGGTCAGGGGATGGGGAACAGGGGGGGATGGATAGGTGTGGGGTCCTGAGGGGCCTGTCAAGAGGTCAGAGCAGTCAGGGGACTGGGAACAGGGGGGGTTGGATGGGGGGGATCCTGGTGGCAGTTAGGGGCGGGGAGTCCTGGGAGGGGACAGTTAGGGGACAAGGAGCGGGGGAATTGGATGGGTCGGGGGTTCAGAGGGAGGAGTCAGGGGGCGGGAAGAGGGAGGGATCGGATGGGGGCGGTGTCCAGGCTGTTTGGGGAGGCACAGCCTTCCCTACCCGGCCCTCCATACCGTTTTGCAACCCCAATGTGGCCCTTGGGCCAAAAAGTTTGCCCACCCCTGTTCTAGTGACTAGATAAACCAGTCAAGCTTCACTGCCATTGTTTATACCTCATAAGAATCTGCTCAATGAAATTATTGCTCTGTAATTTACAGTTTCCTGGTATTTATTCTGGATGCATTATATTACTAAATTAAAAGTAATACACACTGAAGAATTGTTACCATTGCATATTGTATAGTAGAACTTTTGTGTTTTAATTTCTAAACATAACACAGAATGCTATGATATGATGCCACATTTTGCTCTCCTAGCCGTATAGCTCAGTTTGTTTCATTAGGGAATCGTCTTAAAAGGGGAAAATGGAAGGGATTGAAATATTAACCAACCCTGTCACCTTCTTGTACCAGGGTATAGAATTTCCGCATGAATTTCACCTCAGAGCTTCACAGTTTAATAGGTTGATTCTTGACTTAACCCTTGGATGTCTGAAGACAAGTGTTATCTGCACTGTAGTTATTTTCATCCTTACTTCCTCATTCCCCCATGTCACCATGTCATTTATCAGGTACCCTGAGGCTCCTAAACCCTGAGCCCTCCCTGTCTTCCCACAGAATAGGCGTGGTCCTTTTTAGGCTTTATATTTACTCCCCCTTCCCTGACATAATTCTACACGTCTGTTCACAAATCCCCAATGATTATTTCCTCCCTGACTTCTGAGCCATTCAATTCCCTTTGACCTGTCTCCCTGCTGCCATTTTCTTTTTTTCAGTCTTTGGGCTAGGAGCCAGGACTGGGGTATAAGGTTAGTGGGGCGTGCATATCCAATGGAGCAGGAAGTCTGTCTGGCCCTGTAAAAGAGGGTAGCACCCATTCCAGGCATGAGTCCTGATCAATCCTGCCTTACTGTTACCAGAACCCTGATTCTCACACTAGCAGAAACCCATATCTGACCATACAGATCACACAAGCCTAACTCCTCTTCTAAGTGACACCATCACTGACTTCGTTAGCCAATAACTTTTACCTAGGACAACCAGATGTAATTCTCAGATTGAATACATTATAATTCCAGTTATACAAACTCACTTTATCCAAAAATCATAGTTATCTGACTCCACAGTATGCCCATCCATGCAGCCCTATGGTACTTAGTCATTTCGACCGTCCGGTTACCCAAAAGTTCTGGATGACCCCTAGGCCATTTGGATAAGTGGGAGTGTATTTGTATCTATGCCTTTATGTCTATATATGCCCATCTTTCATAGTGAAGGTGATTCTCCCCTATACTGGTCATTATTTGCAAAGAGAAGAAGAGCTCACAAAAGAAGCATATGTTCATTTAAAAGAGGGTATAGATACACATGTGATAACAAAACTAAGCTAAAGAAGTGCAGAGAATTTCTTTCCATCTGTAACCAGTTGCTCTTGTTCCTTTCCCTTGGAACTTTGACAAACCGTCACTGATCTGGCAGAGCAGTGAAAGAAAGTTTGGGGAACAGCATGAATATCAGAAACAACAGACTAAAAAAGTTTTGATTAAAATCTAGTTGGTAAAAAGAAACTTTGGGAAGATTACAGTGGTTAGAATAGCTGTATCACTGCTGAACCACGAGGCTCACGTTTGTTTTTATTTATTTATACAATTGATAATCACAAGCATTCAAGTTTGGATTATTGCCTGAGTCCTCCATTCCTTATCTTCCTCTCTCTAGATGGCTGCACACATCAATGTTTCAATGCTTTCAATGCTTGTCTGTGAATTAATTGGGTTCACTCTCAGAGCAACAGAGCTATCACCTTGCTTAAAGTACTCCTAATGACATTCTGCACCAAAAAATTAAAAATTGTGCACCAAAAAAAAATAAAATTCTGCACACAATATTTTAAAATTCTGCAAAATTCCTCAAACTGTATTTGTCAAATAAATGTGGAGGCTCCAGAATAGCATTGGGAAGCACAGGCCACTGGCTGCACAGAGGTTGGAGATCACTGTGCAGCTCCCCCCGGGATACGGTCTCAGTGGTGAGGCTACACCCCACCCTGACATAGCACAAGCACCGGGCCTGTCCCAGAAACACCCCAAGTGTGGGCAGACAGTCTCAGCAAGGTAGGATCCAAGTGTGGAGGGGCTTAGTGTGGGGGGATCCAGGTGTGGGTTGAGAGGATTCTGTGTGGGGCACTCTGGGTGCGGGCGGCTCAGTGGGGGATCCGGGTACGGAAGGGATCTGGATGCACACGGGCTTGTTGGGGGGTTCTGAGTGCAACAGGGTCCAGGTGAAGGTGGTTGGGGCTCAGTGGGGTGGGGATCCAGGGAGGCTTGTCGGGGTGGTCCAGGTGCAGGGGTAGTGTGGCTCATGGGGGGAGTTCTAAGTGTGGCAGGGTGGAGGGTCTGGATAGGAGGGGGTCTGGATGCATGGGGGTTGGGTGGATGGGGGAGCAGCTCCCTCTACAGGGATACCTTGCTCCTGCAGCTGAGGAGCGATAGGTGTGGGGGCAAGGGGAGTTTGCAGAGCTTCCTGCAGTTGGGGGAGAAATCTGGGGGTGGTTCTGACCCAGCCCCGGATGCCATACAGGAGAAGAGGAAGTCCCATCCTCCCCAGCACAGTTGGAACTAGCAGCTGAGCCCGGCGTAGGGTAGGAGCCATCAGCCAGGTCTTCCCCAGTCATGTCCCTACCCCACAGTGATTTACCTCTCTGCTGGCTGCCCTGGGCACCCAAATCATATTTCTGGAGATGGTCACATGACCACTCTTGTGGCTTCCCTTTGCTTCCCTGTCAGAAAGTCATTTTTCTGCAGGGAAGCAAAGAAATCTGTTGGGGACATAAATTCTGCGCATCTGAAGTGGCGTAGAATTCCGCCAGGAGTATTAAAGGAAAACTTTATTTATTTACTTAAATTTCAGAATCCCCTCAGCTTGTAACAAACACAACTGTTTTTACTTTACAACCATACCTTAAGACAGGCTGTCCCAAGGTAGCTGACCCCTGAGCGGGTCAGGCACCCATTCTACCTGTGACAGGCTCTGCTAAGGAGAATGAGCCAACCCAGATCCATCTGAGTAGTTAATTAGATAGGTAACTAGTATGCAGTTAATTAGTTAAGGAACACTTGGGGCTGAGCTTAAGAAAGGGTTATGGGGACTCACTCAGGAAGCTGCAGAACACACACAGGAGAGGAAGCTCCTGAGGAAATGCACCTCTCAAGAGAGCTGGTTAGAGAATTCACCAGGAGAGGGGGGGACTAGGAACGATGATACTGGAGGAAGCAGATTCCAAGAGGGCTATGAGTGGCAAAGCCCTAAGAAGGCCCAGTCCCAGCAAAAGGACATTATCAGATAGTAGTAGGAGGTCCAGGTCGTTGAGGATCTACACACTGCTCCAGAGAAGAGCTGCAGCAGTTTGACCCCTGCAGGGGAGCCTGAGTCCAGAGAAGGAACCATTACCAAAGTGATGGCAGGAGGCCTAACTCCAGAAAAGAATCCTGGATTTAGAGGGACTTACTGGCACAGAGCCTAGACAGAGGAGACAGATGGACTAGGAAGGAAAGGCAGACTAATATTAGCTCTCCCTCCAACTCTCCCCAAGGCTAAGACACTTCTGTGCATCTGGGGGGTATGTAGGTGTGCCCAAACAGTTAGAGTTGCAGGTGTCTTGCAAAATCCACTACCATCCTGAGGGGAGAGAAAGACTGAGCTATTCGTGTGGCAGCCCTGTTTGCTTGCCAAGAATCAAAGTGGAAAGTGATGTAGGGGGAGGGATCTCCTAAGGGCAATATGGATGATTAGTTTAAGATGTGAGAGTAGGTGAACTGGGCCAAGAGCGATTTACCAAGTTCCAAAGCTGCAGTGAGAATGGGATAGTTTCTGTCATTCAAATTCACGCTACAGTGGGCTACTGAGCAAAACCTGACCAGGGGGACAGGTGCTCTGGAATGTGTGGAATGTTACCTAGTAACAGCAGTGGGAAGAGAATAAGAGATGTCTTATCTCTTTCAATGAACTAAGCTAATTCATAGACAAGCATAGGAGCTGCCCCTAAGGGGAAGATGACTTTGGTTTGTGTCACACAAATATGTCTGTTTTCAGATTACAAATGAAAAGTAATCCAAAATTGTGGAAATGCTAAAATTTCCACAAGTATTTATCAGCATTTGGAATTTTTTTCAATTTTAATTATATTTTTATTACATACGTATTACATAATGTTTGAGCAAAATTCCAGAGATTTGTATAAGATCAGGCATGCTGTATATGTGACTAACCACATTTAGACGCCTTTTTGCTTCAAGGCATGTCTGTACAAATACTTACTGCACAGCAATCTGGGGTGTAACTCTACAGCGCTCCCGCAGGCCATGCACTAACTGTTCATGTGGCCCCTGCTGCTCCGCACTGAAAGTGTGTTTCTCAAACTGCAGTAGGTCAAAGCGCACCACGGAACTTTTTAGTGCACAGAAGCAGGATCCACACAGATAGTTAGTGTGAAGTAGATTTACACCCCAGCTTGCCCTCAGATGCATTAAACCAAGAGACAGTTAGGATTTTTAGACTAAACAAAAAAAAAAAAAAAGAATTTGCTACAGAGCAAGCACAAGTACCCTTCTACAGCCATTATTTACAGGAGATTTTTGCACATACTACTTAACTGGAATGGACATTGAACACCACAACTCTAAATGGATGATCTTTTGATGAGTCTGCTTCGTAAGGACTGATAAATAAGTGAAGTCCTAAGCTTATATATGCATTCATACATTTAGAAAAATACAATTGTTGCTTTTACCTTGAAATTACGGGGGGAGTCCACTGAAAATGATGACAACTAAGTTTAGCAGCATTTTTAGGGGCTAGATGGTATAGTGGGTTGGTGCACTAACTTCTCATCTCTGGAGATCTAAACCAAAAATGCCACTCACCTGCCACAACAGGTGGTGGAAACTGATGGTGCCAGCGACGAAAGGGGACAGTCCCAGTAGCAAGTCAAGGAGACATTGCCAAGGGACAATAGGTAGCTCCTCTCCCTTGGAGTTTCTGGTGCCCTTTGGCCAGCTGAGAGAGAGCGGTGCTGATTAGCCTGCAATCTCCAGCTCCCAGGATTTAGCCTAGTGCAGGGATCTTGTGGAGCATGTTTCCAGTAGCCCACCCTACCCACCCAAACTAAGAATAAGAACCCGGCCTGACAGATGCTGTCAGTCTAGCTGATTGCCTATTTAGAGGGTCAGGAAGGATATTTTTTTCTCCCAGGGACCAATTGGCAGAGGACCAGAGAGTATTTTGCCTTCCTTGCAGCACCTTCAAGCCACAGCGGGTTAAGTAGGAATGTGCTTAGTACCGAACTGAGGTATGGGGTGGAGTTGTTTATTCGTCACAACTGCAACCGGTTTCCAGTGCAGTTAAGAGAATAAAATGAACAGTTTCCAGAAGTAAAAGATCTGGAATATTGGTGATGGGCCTTGGGCTCATGTGATAGGGTATGACCTTGTGGCTCTGACTGGTTGAGGTCCCCACCCTACTGCACCCTCTGTCCCCTTCGCAGCGGGGGAGAGTTCCAGGACTCAAAGAGAGCGGAGTCCTGGAGGGTAGGCTGAGGACAGCCATCCCACGTAATGGGTTATATGGTAAGGAACCCCATAAACCCCCACACTGGAACCAATTAAATGCCTGGTAAACGAGAGTATGGATGATAGGCAGGTAGCGCCTCTCCTCTGTGTTAAAGTCTAATAAAAATTAAAGCCTGCCACTTAATTCCATACATTTGTCAGTCCTCATTTTGCTGCTGTGTCCATACCAAATTCTAGTTTAGGCCACAAGGAAAAAAGAGTCTGGTGGTCTCTTCCTCCATTCATTTTCTGACATCACCAAACTAACTTACAGTTTGATACAACTGCCCCCTTTTTGGGAGGATGGGTGAGAGAGGAGGGTGCAGGATTAGAATGCAGGATTCTGTACTATTGTACAGCTGTGTGGAAAGGGCTTAAATGATATTTCTGCACTATATCTGACCTATGCCAATTATATTTATCCTATTTGTATTGATATTAAATTAATATTAATTAATTGTACTTAAAAGAAAAATAATTGCAAATGGAAATATTAAAAGAAAAGGTAAAAGCACACAGAGAAAAAAAGAAACAAGAGGATTATTATTTAGCAGATTGTATCCAAATTTTCAACAGCAGTATTTGAAAAACTAATATAACAATGACTTCTGGTATTTGACATACATATCCCACATTCTAACGTACAACCTGCTATCAACTAGGGATGAATTAAAATGAAGATATTTGCATTTGGAGAGCCTATTATTCAATTTATACTCAGGAACAATCAGATTCAGATAAAAATTGTGGAAAATGCTACCCACCCACCTCAACAGCTAGGGGAAGTTGATTGGGCAGCCAGAATAGCTCTGCCTTGGGGATTGTAACCATTCCCCCCAGCATGGGGGCTCTGCCTGCTATTGGAACAGGATCCCTCCCTTTAAGGACGTATTCCATGCTGGCTCCCTCCCTGCTTCAGAGTGGGAGGCCAGGGTCTGCATGTGGAGGCCAATGGGGCAACTGGAGCTCAGTGCACATGGGGATGTGGGGGTCACATGCTGTCATTACAGCAGTGGAGAGGGGTCCTGGGCCACAGGGTGGTACTTCTGAGTTTGGTCCTATTACCGCGGTCCTCCACCAACCCCTGCTCGCAGGGCCAGTGGAGGCTGTGGGCGAAACCAGGTGGCTACACCCCTTCCTCTTCCCCTGCAGTTTAGCATACTTTTTTCAGGCAGTGCATGTCCCTGAAGTGGATAATGGTGCTGCCAATTCTCTATCTTGATTTTAGGATGACAAATTCTGAGTACTTTCCCATCCTGCCAGTAGGGATCTGCAGACGATACCCCAACAACTTTGAAATCTTGGCTCCTGGGACTAGTGAACTCATGGGACTTGGCTGCACCATGGATTCTGAGGGCCTACAAGGCCAGCCTTACAGAATTCATGGAATTTAGGGCACAAGAAGGGGTTTGTCATGAGTGGAACAGACCTACATACCAGGTGGTTCTATATATGGTGTCTTTAACCCACTGTGAGTTGGTTCCCTACATCATATCACCAGTATCTGTTAGTGGGCCTGTCCTAGTGGTGTAGGCTGGTGGGTCTCCCAGAACCATGTGGCACTTCATAATAGAGAAGCTCTTAAAAAGGTGGTACAGGAGGGGGGGGTGTAGGAAGGATGACAGGCTACTCATAGCAGTGGAAACCCTGACTGGGCTAGTAAAGGCTCTACTATGAATATGCAGCTGTAGGAGGGAAGCCGTTTTAGTTAGGGTGGCATTTGTTGTTGCCTTCTTTGGTGTTTTTAGAGTCAGTGATCTGGGCCTTTGGCAGTTGTGGACAGATCCCAACTTGCAGTGAACTTAATGGCTGTACGGCTGTCCACAAACTGCCCCCTTTAAGCTCACAGTAGGCAAAACCAGACCTGCCAGTGAAGGCAGACTGGGAGTGACCACACCCCTGAAGACCCAGCCAGTTTAAGATACTTCCAAAGCTGTTTTCAAAGAGCTAATTCCTTTAAACTGTAACTAACAGTTTACTAAACATAGCAAGTAATTCAGAGAAACACTTCCTACTGCAAAGTATCTTCAAATTTCATCCTAGCTACTGGCAGACAACTATAGTGCTAAGAGAAAAGGAGGAGAGGTTCAATAGCATAACCCTTTCCTCAGTGGAAATCTACACACTTCTCATCTAGAAAAAAGGAAATGGTCACGTAAGCTAAGATACATTTTCCTATTTCTCATCCCCTCACACACACACACAGAAGGAAAGTCCATGGATCCATGGCAAGGGGATTTCCCATAGCAGAGTCTAGCCAAGGAGCAACAGCAATAGATAAATAATGTACAATTTGGAGAAGATAGGTTTTCTGTTTCTGTTTTCTGTTGGATAACCACACTGTCCTTCCAAAGACAATGACTGATGTGGTCTACATATTTAATTTCTAAAACTTAGTTAAGGTATGGACAGGAAATGAAGTAGCCAGGCTTACATACATATCTTTTTTATACTATATACGAGTCTTCAGATCAGCAATCTGCCATGTGAGTGAATAGGCATAAATGTTTGAGGGGAAACCAAGGCTTCTGGCTTTATAAGCTTCTGAAATGCAACATTTTAACCTTGGTTTACTTGAACAGTCTGCTCTGATGTTCAATTCCCCTTTTAGATGTAGGGCTTTAAAAGGACAGGAGATTCTTTTCTGCCAGCAAATAGAAAAGATTGAATTTCTGTAGCAGAGCTGAAGACCCAGTACCTCCTTGCTCGTTTATACAGGCCACTGCTAAAATGTTGGATATCACCAATACATTTTGGTTGATCAAGACTGAAATAGGGATTTTAGACACATTTTATTGTTCTGAGCTTGAGCCAATTGATACTACAGTAGATCTCTGTTTATCCAGTAATCTGAATGGAATCAGTCTCTGACTGAGCTCCCTTGCTCTAGAAGCCGGCATCTGATGTTACCCCCGCCATGTATGGTTCTGCTAAACTATGGCCTCCAGGTACCTGCTTTCCCAACCTCCTTCTCTGCTCCCGCCTTCCCTGCACTACCAAGAGAGGGATCTTAATATTGAGACTATTTGGGGGATGAATAGCTCAGTGGTTTGAGCATTGGCCTGCTAAACCCAGGGTTGTGAGTTCAATCCTTGAGGGGGCCATTTAGGGAAAAAAATCTGTCAAGGATGATACTTGGTCCTGCTGTGAAGGCAGGGGACTGGACTTGATGACCTTCCAAGGTCCCTTCTAGTCCTACACTTCTATTATTCTCTGACTAGGGAACACAGGGATAATGGGCCCTGTGAACTCAGAATATTGATAAACGTCTGGAGAGGACAAATGATGTCTCACTCACAGAAGGGTATTATTGCAAAACACCTTCAGCCCAATCACAGACATCAGAGTCCTGATAGATGTTACTGGAGAACAGATTCCACTGTGTAGTGTGGCCACTACCTTTTGGATCTTGTCTTCTGATAGGCAAACCTCTGTGGAGTCTGGAATCTATGGTGACACCCAAACATAGTATTAGCTGCATGGAATCATTGGACTCTGGATGGGGTTGACAAATCCTTGTTGTTCTAGAATCTGGGTTGTACAACGAGTTGCTTTGTGTGCCTTCTCTAGGAAGGTGCTGTGATGAGTAGGTTGTCTTAGAATGGGTATATATGCATATTTCCCTGCCTGGGGAAAGCCACAATGGTAGCTAACACTTTTATGAACACCTTTAAAGAGGAAGCTAGGGCAAAGGGTAAAAAAAAAAAAACATACTGGTGATTGTCTGTTGCATGCAAAGCAGAGATATCGCTGGTGGGAGGGTCATACAGTAAAGTGTAAATAGGTGTGGTTCTGATCTACTGAAAACAGCAAGTTCTCTTGGGAGATCACTGCTGAGATGAATTTTAATGTCTCACTCCTGAACTTTGACATCTGGAGGAATCCATGCAAGAAGTTCAGATTAAGTACTGCTCTATCTTCTCTTGACAAGTTGGGTATGGGAAGAGGATGGAGTACAGTTCTAAGTTTTCTTGTTTCCAAGGACCTCAATTGTCACAAGATGAAGCAGGAGATATATTGCAATCTTCGTACTCTGGTGTTTCAATTGGCTGGAATAAGCAGGGAACATCAACAACCTTGGTTTTGGAGTTGTAGTCAATTCAATAGGCCAATTATAGCGAAGCCCCATCTGTCTCTGTAGAATTTGAATTTTCCTTACAATCTGCCCCTTATTTGATGAATATCAGACATGGTCAACATGTAGAAATGCTTCAAGATTTTCTTGCAGTATCCCCTCTATCCCTTGGCACCTCTTGATTTATTCAGTCTGTCCTTTTCTGGTTGGTTCTCTCTCCTGTAACTCTTAACTGGGATGCCAAGACCTGCACTAGGGACTATATTTTCTTTATCTGGCCTTTTGGGAGCTGACAAACTTTAAACTATTCCATGGCAGCATTATCTATAGGGGAGGAAAGACAGCTCCTGAGCCTAAATGCCTCTGTTTTAGGAGCGCCCAAGCTAGTATGTAGCAATGGAACCTTTAAGGAACAGTGACCAAAGAATGTACCAGTGAAAATTCTTGGCAAATCTATCTCATACCACTAACTCATTATAAACAAAAGAATGGTTGCATGTAATTTATACAGGAAGGATGGAGATTGTTTGAGTGATCCCTGAAGTCACAATAGCCCCACTTATGAATTACTTGAGCAGTTGATCTGACTCTGGGGCTATCGCCTATATAATCCATAACAACAATCATTAATAACTTGGCTTATTACAACCTAATGTTGTCAAATGTAGCCTATGTATGAGATTTCAATTAATTTTAAGTATATAAGAAGTTCAGTGTCTGTTCTTCAGTTACACAAAGGTAGTTTGAGACAAAAAAGGCTGACACAGGTAGTGTATTAAAGTGTATTTTAACACAAAGTAACTAACAGATTTTCTTGTAAAGTCTCAGAAAATTCATTGCATGTTCAAAGAGTAACACTCTGTAAGTTTGGGCCATATGCTGTATTTTTCATACATAACAAAAAGGTTGAAAACCTGCCTTAAATGCAAAATGGAAGTCAACTTTAACTATTGAGATGTGACCAGTGCCTCAATAATGGAAGAAAGACAGATGATGCTATTTTGACTTAGTGACCTTCACTCATTATCGGTGTACTCCTCCTTGATACAAATACTGTCAAAGTTTCAATTATCTCTCACTGCTGCTATGGTCTAACTGATGGTTCACTTTACTCTGCCACTGCTGAAGCCTCTGCCCTTACTCTCCTAGCAAACCCACCCACCAAATTATGATACTGAGTTGATGCTGAAATTAATTAACTTTGTGATTCTCTCAATGAGGGCCTCAAACAAAGCACATATCATATTAGGCCATATTTTGGTATGCTAATTTAGTGCTGGTAGGTTGGTTCCTTAGGCAAAACAATGAAAATACCAACAGATTAGTGTTTTAGCAACACCAGCTTTCACAGATGGCACTGGTATCTATGGGCTCAATCCTGCAAGATACCGAGCATTCTGGCCCAATTCAATCAAGCACTTATTCACATGCTTAAAAGCATGCATGCACTTTGCTGGATTGGGTCCGGCATATTCAGTACCTTGTAAAATCAAACCCAAGAGACAATGTGTCACCAATCAATAGCTGTTTCCAAAGGATGCCAACAGTAATTGTTTTAATAAGGTTGCAAGTGGTAACATAAGATGGCAAAAGCAGGAGATATGCATGAAGTATGTGAAAACAATAATGTTGAGTATTTTTTCTGTTAATATTATTGTCACTGAATTTGGTATTACTTGAATTACTGAATTGCAAAACAATTGCTGTAAAACCAGCACAGGAAACAAAGGAATGATATCTGAGACACTTGTACTTTACACAAGTTCATCTGACCTTGAACAATGCTGGTGCAAAGAGCCCAGCAAATTAGATTTTATATTTACTAGAATTTCATACAGTGAACATCTAAGCCTGTAAAAGACTCCTGACGTATTTTCCAGGTTGTTCTAAAAAATAGGTAAGAATTTGCTTCCTCCAACATCAATAGGCTTCCCATGAGAATTATTGTAGCTAGGCCTGAGGAATAAGAAGCTTCAGAAACATGGCCTTTCCTTTGCAGCTCAAAAAAAAGGACAAGAGCAAGGGATCAAGGAAGCTTAGATATTGTTCATGCTTCAAATTAATCTTTGAGTAGCTGATGGGTTATAAATGACAGATGAATGAGGAAGTAGAATTTTACCTGCAAATGTTTCTGCATCACAGATATGCCAGCCAAGACAGCCGGGTTACAGCTCTTCTTCACCAGCGCCAATAAGAAGGTAAAAGTTGGAAGATGAGGTACATCTTAGTGGATATAATAGTAAACAGGGGGAAAGGATTTGAAGAAGATGATGAAGGAAAAAGAGCAGAAAAGCAATTACCTCATCTGGTAAATCAAGATAAAGCAGCATGGAGTATAAAGCAGCTAACATTTACAGGAGAAGTAATGCCTAAGATTAGTGGCTAGACCATGCAATAAATCTCTCTGAGATGATCTGGAAAATCTTTTCATGTGTGTTTAAAGAAGAAAAGGTCAAATATATGCTATTGTATGATGGCTCCTCCACACAAGATGAACATAAGTGTAATACAATACACAAGGAGCTGTATAAGTAAATACATTTGCACCCATCTTATATAGTTTGTGCAACAGAGAAAAATCTATCATGCCATCAGAAATTACTCTTACAAGTTATACATTGATAAAATGAACACACATTTACTAAACCAATAAGGAACAGACACGAACTATTGTTCCCCAAGGGTATTTAAAAAAAAAATCCTTGAAAAGTATAGTAGACAAAAAAAAGGAAAAACCATTTAAACTAACTGAAAATAAGAAAAATATGTAGAAAATATAAAAATAGGTACATTAAACAAACATTTGTACTGTATTAAGACAATCTCTTGCCATGCTATTTATGGTGTTTTATGTGACAAAGGATGATGTATGTTATAAGGAGAACAATGTTTTAACAATTAGACTCCAACAGAGCTGTATCCACAATACACTCAATATACCCAAGATATCCTTTTAAAGATAAAAACTACTGTATTATGTTTAGTGCATGTACAATACAGAGACTGAAATGGTAACAGTATAATAATTTGAATGAAGAGGTTAAAATGTTTTAATGAAAGCATTGTTACAAGGCTTTGTATTCTTAGGAAGAAAATAAAACAATATCTCCATAAAGCTCACAAAATAAACTACATACACCATTTTATAAGAGGGATATACTTTTCCTTCTTTTCTATGAATGTTTAAAGATCTCCTTCAAGCTCTTACTAAATCTATTGATCTGTGAAACACACTGCACTCCAGGGAGGCAATTCACTTGACATTATATATCAAATGATGAGATGAATAATGATCATACCATTTGGTAATTAAACGTCTTACAAACCTTTTAACTGACTGAACGTCTAAAAGGTCAAATGAGGTCAAACTTTTTATTTTTTTTTTTTAAACTCTTGTCTTATATTAACCATATAAAACAATCAACTATAAATATAGCTGTGATAACAATATCTGGTAATACAAATATTTAAATAACATTTTTTCCTCTCTATTATTATATAGTTTGAATACAGACAGTATCTCCTACTTTGCTTTCATCACCCACAGTCCTATTATAATCTTAATTGTTATGCTTTTGGAAAAATAGACACTTGCAGATAAGGCACAAACTCCCAGCAGTTGTGTTGGATGAAGAGAAATGAACAGCATGTATAGCAAATATAAACTGTATCACTGAATCAGGCAATTGAAGTAAAGCTACATGATGGTTACTGTGCAATGCCAGAAACATGATTTTTTAGAGAATAAATATACACCATCTGTCTCTTTAGAAATCTATTTTCAATATTTATCTTCTCTATATTTAATATAATATAAAATATGTAGACACTAAATAAATGTATGCTTTACTTTTTTATTTGTTCACAATGGTCTGGAATTTATTAGAGTTTTATATCTATTAACACTTAATAGCTTAGATGTTAGATACTAAACTAAAATAAAATATTTGAGGAAATATTTTCACCTGCAGTTGCAATGGGTGTGCATGAAAACCCTTGCATTTGTTC
Organism: Malaclemys terrapin pileata; assembly: GCF_027887155.1. Lineage (NCBI taxonomy): Eukaryota > Metazoa > Chordata > Testudines > Emydidae > Malaclemys > Malaclemys terrapin. Next base: position 48,842,127 of record NC_071505.1, read on the forward strand.
ATGTAAATCATGTACTTACGCACACAATTATTTGGTTTGGATCAGCAAACTAAGAAGTCCATGTGCATTTTTAATGTGTAAATGTATTGCACCAATGACAGGTTTGTTACATTTTTACTCCCTGTTCAGGAAAGCACTTAAGCATGCACTTAAGTACCATTGCCTTCAGTATGATTTATGCATAGGCTTATGTGCTGTCCTGAATAGGGATGCTTTCCTGTATCAGGCCTTTATTGTCAGAAGGGATATTTTTCCTCCTCAACATAAATTATTACCAGCCTAATCACAAACAGATTCATGAATCCCAAATGTTTTAAGGATTTCTTATGAGTGTTTTGCAATGAATTCACCTAAAAGACAGAGGAATCCTGATTGACTTGTGAAGAAAATATTTGGAATCGTTGTCACACACAAATTAGGACAATGTGCCCACTGCAACCTTTATGTGAGTGGGTTTTTTGTCCTGCTAGCTGGAAAAAAAGGGGTATTGCCTGATTAAGGGATCCCTTACGGCAGGTGGATAGAAGGGAGAAAGTTTACAGTGACGGGCAGGAAGCAGTTGGGGCAAGGTCAGGACAAGGTGACTGCACAGTCCATCCTGCTGACTGGAAGAGTGGGAAGGTATTTATACCTAGGGTTGCCAACTGTCTAATCACATAAACCCAAACATCCCTGCCCTGCTCCACCCTGCTCACTCCATCCCCCCTCCCTCTGTCGCTCTCCCCCACCCTCACTCACTTTTACAGGGCTGGAGCAGGGGATTAGGGTGTGGGAGGGGGTGCGGGGTCTGGGCTGGGGCTGAGGAGTTCAGAGTGTGGGAAGGAGCTCTGGGCTGAGCCTGGGGCAGGTGTTGGGGTGCAGGAGAGGGTATGGGCTCTGGGAGGGAGTTTGGGTGCAGGAAGGGGCTCAGGGCTGGGGCCGGGGGTTGGGGTGCAGGAGGCGCTTATCTCGTGCAGCTCCCAGTCGGTGGTGAGGGGACTAAGGCTACAGGTATATGCCAGCTGCTTCTGGGAGCAGCACGGGGCCAGGGCAGGCAGGGAGCCTGCCTTAGCCCCGCTGCGCCGCCGGACTTTTAAATGGCCTAAAATCTCCCAGTTTGGCTTCTGTAGCCTCTGGGAGATAGAGCCTGATTCTGGGAGACTCCCAGCAAAAACAGGGGGATTGGCAACCCTATTTATAACCCATGCAGCTGTGGAGAGGTCCTCTATACAAGGATTGAGCTGGCAGCACTCACCCATTCATGCACTTGGTAAAAGGACCAGGTTCCCTTGTGATCCACTGTGGGCATTACACTAGCTGACCCTGTTCCTTGAGAGGCTTCTCTCGCCACCAGATTGGCCAAGCTGGGATGTTGTTGTTTTTTCCACCTTCCCTACAGCTGGTCTAGGACCCAATGGGGTGGAATAGGGGGGGTTAGGTTATAATGTTGTAAATTAATACATAAAGCTTGTCTCAGATGTCCAGTGCAGATACTCAGTCAGGAAGGGATATGCTTATCAGACAAAATGGATTGGAAAAGGGTTTGAAGGAAAGCATCCCTTATAGGAGCTGAGTAAGGGGAGTTAGGGGCTCCTACATCAGGATCTGTAGGGAGCCAACACCCTGCACTGAACAATTTGTTGCTGAACATTCACAGATATTATAGGTGAATATAGTTGAAGCCTAATAAAACCACATCCATGGCCCTCCTGTCTTTCTTCCAGCATGGATGGAAAATATCAGCTGAGGTGCTTGTTCAATCCATTTTTTAAAAAAAAGCCATTTTTCAATTCTGAAATAATTTAAAAATTCAAATTAAATTATAAACAAAAGTATATACCATATATAAGAGCCCTTATCATGGTATAAGACTCAGCGTCTCACTCTTGGTACTGCTGCCAAAACTACTTGTCTTCATTTTGAGCTTTTTGCGACCATGCCTCATATTCTAAGGTAAATGCAAACAACTGACCAATACAAGAGCCACTTAACTACTTCCTGGCAATATTGACCCACAACAATGTAACTGAGGGGTTCAGAGCTTTAAACTCACTCTGCAATGAAAGGGATCACGCAGTTTCTCAAAGGCCACCACAATTCTAATTCTGTTTTAGTAGAAGAGTCCTTTCAGTTCGAATTAGCTTGGAAACAGTACTCATGACAGCTTTGGCTCTGCCCCCATTTAACACTGGCCAATTGCTAGCAGGATGCAGCATTAGGAAGATATCAACTTCAGAGCTCTTTTCCAACAACACTGAGCTGAGCCACTCTGAGTTGATCCTGGGGGAAGTAAGAGGAATTCAGAGAAACAGCCTGTGCTCTGCACCTCCAGCTTAATCACACTTGCTCTGCTAGCAAGAAGTGTGGCCACAGTCCCTGACTTCCCCAATCAACCAATTTGCAGCCGCTCAAAGAGGAAGGAGTCCAGTGTGGTGGTGGGAATTGTCATGACTGCGAGGGCAGATGGATTTGCCAGCTGGGAAAGTAGAGCATCAGGATGTATGCTACTAAGAGGGATTTGTGGAAAGTTTTAGCACCTGAGCTAAGGACTGCTTGTCTATAGAGGACTGGAAAGGGGGTGGAGATACCAGCTTAATGCAGCCTTCTCCCATACCCAGAACACCAAGTCTTTCCCTCTGCTTGTCTCTGGATCCCAAACTTATACCTATTGTTTCATATTTCCCTTTGCTTGCAGCAGTTGCCTAGCACAATTCCAGTAAAGGTGCACACCTTATTTCCTTCCTTAAAAGAGGAGCATAAAGTCCAGCAGCGTCAGTGCTTTTGTATAAAGTCTTCACATTGAACAGTCATATACTCTTGCACACAATTGCTTTCTGAGCACTCAAAATTTTGGTCTCCCATAATCTGGAGAGTTTTAGGATTTATTCTGAGCCAGAGAAAACAAAACTTCAAGGGACTGTTCTCTACTAGGGTCAAGAACAGACACAATTGGACCCACATTAATACTTTAAGATTGGGAACAGGTGTCCAGGGGTGCAGTGTGCCACTGATTCCAAAACTTCCCCAAAACAGGCCATTCAACTTCCCTGCTGGATACTGGAGCAGGGGACTTTGTGCCTCAGAACCAGAGACAAAGAGATAAAAGAGCAGTGTTTCCTGATGCCTGCTGGCACAGAGAGGTCAGGAGGGGATTCTTTTCTTGAATTCTTCTCATTGTCCAAGAGTGCCAGCCATTTACCTTTTCATTTCTCTCACTGGGTATTTTCTTCTGTTAAGATTGATGTTAATACTTTTGGTGGAGCCACTGAAGTTAAGAGCAAGTGCCTGAGGAGAGCGAGTGGAGGGTCAATCTTCCATTGTTACCTGTCCCCAGTAGTAGAGGGATAAATGAGAAGACACTTTCTACCATAAGCAAGTAATCAAGTTTTGTTTTTTTGTTTCTTGGGGGAGGGAAAGGGGTAGGGGTAGGAACTAGCTAGGGAGAGCAGAGGGGAAGAGAGGCAACTTTATGGCTTTTAAAAATTATATTTTAAAGGAATACTCTCTGTGACAGAACCACAGACATCAGATTATATGATGATGCGACTCTTCAGAAGGAAGAGGGCCAGGTACTTACTTTTTTTTAAAAAAATGGATACTGATAGCTGATCTCCTCCTAACTCAATCCACTCTACCCACTGCCCAAAAAAAGATAAACAGTGGAACTAACAAGATGTTTGTCACCATCACAATGTACACTCTGCTTGTGTATTCTACCTCTTTCCCGATCCTGTGTCTGTCTTGTCTATTTTGACAATGTAGCCATTTGTTGTCTCTTGTCTTATATTTAGACTGTCTTTCATTCAGTGTTTTTACAGCGCCTAGCACAATGGGGTCCTGATCCGTGACTGAGGCTCCCTAGGTACTGCAGTAATACATTTAATAATAACAAGAACACCCAATTAACCTGCAAGTTTATTATTTTGTAAAAATAAACAAACTACAGCTGATATTCTATTTTGTTCTTAAAAAAGTGACATTTGTAAAAAATAAAATATGTGGCAATATATGTCATTGTTTACTTAGCTATAGTACATATAACTCAGCAGAGGGAAGCTGGCTTGACTGAATTTCTGCAAGGAGAGATATTAGCACCGACTTCATAAATTACAGAAAAAGAAAAACTCCAACCAGGAGACACTCAGGGAAAGGTAATTCATCCAATTCCCCTGTCACACTTGAGAAGCAAAACCCATGCCACTGCACTTCCTCCATGCTTTCAGTACCTAGTGTATTGCAAAACCTTCTCCCCAGCAGCAGTCAGACTCAGAGAGGGAAAGGGGTGTCTTTTCTGAGCTCCCCAAATCTATTTCATTCAGGTATAGTAAGGAAAAATTGTCCCCCATTAGGGACAGAAATACAGTTTACAGGCTCTGATAGGATGATGATGTCTGTTGTACGAACTATCAAAATTCTCAGCCTGTGGCTTTAAATAGGAAATGAAGATCAAGTCTTGAAAAAAAAATATTTGTCTAAAAGTAGGAAAAAAAGCCTTTGACTGGGTTGAGAATATTTTTTTTTTAATTATTTACTGTCAAAATAAAATGGATTTGGCTGACTTTATGCCAAAAAATAAAAATGATATATGACAACAGAGGCAAAAGCAGTTGCAAGTGGAAATATGAGAAGTAATTTCTGTCTTGAAAGGGACAAGGAAGCAAAGATGTTCACCATCTCTTCTCCACTGTGACATATTCATAGAATCCTTATTAAGAATTAGATAAGTTCATGGAGGTTAGGTCCATCAGTGGCTGTTAGCCAAGATGGTCACGGCTTAATTCCCATCCTTCAGGTCTATGTAAATCTCTGATTGACAGAAGCTGGGACTGGAGAACAAGGGATAGATCACTGGATAATTGCCCTGTTCTGTTCATTCCCTCTGAAGCATCTGGGATGGCCAATGCTGGAAGACAGGATACTGGGATAATGGACCATTGGCCTGACCCAGTTTGGCCATTCTTACATTCTTATGTCTACTCTATAAGAAAATTTCTGGACATTAGAGGCATACTGACATAGGATAATAAACTACTGATCATGTGTATTATACCTTCCTATCCAACCATTATCCTCCGATACATGTACCCACAATCTGACCAAAATAATAAAGAAGTTCAGCACCAAGTCAAGCTGAATATTCAACTTCAGAAATATAAGAATTCTCATATGCATTTCAGCAAAGTTTATATCAACTGTTCACTCAATTTCCCCCTTTAAATGTACTAAAAATGAGCTGAATTATCAGTCCATTTAACACCTACCATATTTAGCTGTTAAATATTCCCCTGATGCTCTCCAAAAATGAGGAAAAAAAACTAATGAATGTCAGCAACTCTATCTTAGCAAGAGAGAACCTATACATATTGTAAAAGTGTTTTGTTTCCTGGGTTACATTATCTCCTTTGTACGGTCTCAGGTTTTGTGACCAACTTATTCTTGAAAATCAACTAACTGCTGTCCAAATTCAAGCAGGGCAGAAAACTGAAGTATGACAGAAAGATACCTTTACTTGTGGCTAAGCACCCCAAGACAGAAAGGTTATTAGAAAGACACGCTACTTTCTTAATGTAATGTACATAAGAACAGCCATACTGGGTCAGACCAAAGGTCAATTTAGCCCAGTATCCTGTCTTCCGACAGTGGCCAAAGCCAGGTGCCCCAGACCGAATGAACAGAACAGGTAATCCCCTGTTGCCCATTCCCAGCTCCTGGCAAACAGAGGCTAGGGACACCATCCCTGCCCATCTTGGCTAATAGCTTGATGGACGTATCCTCCATGAACTTATCTATTTTTTTTCTTTTTTGAACCGGATATAGATAGATAGATAGATAGATAGATAGATAGATCTATTCCCATAAAAACAACAAGGAGTCCGGTGGCACCTTAAAGACTAACAGATTTATTTGGGCATAAGCTTTCATGGGTAAAAAAAACACATCTTCAGATGCATGGAGTGAAAATTACCATCTGAAGAAGTGTTTTTTTACCCACAAAAGCTTATGCCCAAATAAATCTGTTAGTCTTTAAGGTGCCACCAGACTCCTTGTTGTTTTTGTGGATACAGACTAACACGGCTACCCCCTAATACTTGACATCTATTCCCATAAACTTCCAATGAGTAAACAAGGATAAGGTCCTAATCCTATCACTGATTCACTGAGGTTCCATGCAGGTCAGGGACGGTGCAAGGATATTTCGCGCCCTAGGCGAAACTTCCACCTTGTGCCCCCCCTCCAGCCTGGGGAGCCAGGGCCATCCCTAGCTATTTTGATCCCTACGCAGTCCCCTGCCCCCCGCGGGGGGGCTGTGTGGGGCCCTGCTTCGGGTGGAGGGGGGAACCGCCCTCCAGCACTTGCCGGCGGCACGGCTGGGAGCCAGGGGAGCAGACCAGGCTGGGCCTAGGTCGCTCCACTTACCATGCGGTGACTGCAGGGTCGGGCCTGGCTGCAGACTTCAGGGGAGTGGGGGTGGGGGTGGGGCGGAGCAGGGGCGGGAAGAGGCGGGGGTGGGGCGGAGCAGGGACCATGGGGAAGAGCCGGGGAGTCCCCCCGTGGCAGCTCCCAGCTCTGAGGCGCCCCTCCTGCGACAGCTCCCCCGCTCTGCCCGGGCAGCCCCCCCCTGCGGCAGCTCCCTGCCCCAGCTCACCTCTGCTCCGCCTTCTCCTCTGAGCATGCCGGCGCTGCTCCACTTCTCCCGCCTCCCAGGCTTGCCACGCCAATCAGCTGTTTGGCGAGGCAAGCCTGGGAGGGGAGGAGAGTTAGAGCAGGGGCGGCATGCTCAGGGAGAAGGAGCAGAGGTGAGCTGGGGTGGGGAGCGGTTCCCCTGCACGCCCCCCCCCCCATTAATTGCTGCAGGCAGCCCTCCGCTGCCCCAGCTCATCTCCACTCCACCACCTCCCCTGAGCGGGCTTTTTGGCGCCCCCAACCACTTGGCGCCCCCAACCACTTGGCGCCCTAGTGCTTGCACCAGCCCTGATGCAGGTATAGCATTTCACCCATACACTGTGAACTGCAGGATCAAAGCAACATAATGCACAGATACAGCATCTTCTCCTTCTCTGAATGGCTTGGACTCAAATAAAGGGCTTCCTTAATCCTTCCTCTCCTAGGTCCTTGAAATATTGAACGTGTAACTTTTAAATTGTTCATTGGATTGGTGTACTGGGATACGGAGCTTTTCACCTCTAAATCACCAGTTCCAATCCAGTTTGGTTGGTAGTGACTGAAAGCTATTACCATCAGATAGTTGTTTTGTAGCCAATATCACAGCAGAACTGCTATGGAAGCATCGAGCATTTGGCCAGACACCTATTGCCACCATCATGACAGAAGCAACAGAGAGGCAAGATAGCTCTTCTCAGAGATTAGCTGATGCAAGGGACAGGGTTATAGGTGGAGATGACTGGAATTTCTTCTCAAAAGTATGACACAAGAGGAGGAAAAATTGACAGCACTGTTCAAATTTTTCTACCAGTTTTAGTCACAGTGGTGATGTTGAAATCCTCCACTGGTTCTCTAGAAAGACGGTGTGACCTATACCGTCCCTGCCACTGATCACTCCAGCAGAACCTCACTATTAGCAAAAAGAAGAACAGGAGTACTTGTGGCACCTTAGAGACTAACAAATTTATTAGAGCATAAGCTTTCGTGGACTACAGCCCACTTCTTCGGATGCATATAGAATGGAACATATAATGAGGAGATATATATACACACATACAGAGAGCATAAACAGGTGGGAGTTGTCTTACCAACTCTGAGAGGCCAATTAATTAAGAGAAAAAAAACTTTTGAAGTGATAATCAAGCTAGCCGAGTACAGACAGTGTGATAAGAAGTGTGAGAGTACTTACAAGGGGAGATAGAGTCAACGTTTGTAATGGCTCAGCCATTCCCAGTCCCATTCGAATGGCTGAGCCATTACAAACGTTGACTCTATCTCCCCTTGTAAGTACTCTCACACTTCTTATCACACTGTCTGTACTCGGCTAGCTTGATTATCACTTCAAAAGTTTTTTTTCTCTTAATTAATTGGCCTCTCAGAGTTGGTAAGACAACTCCCACCTGTTTATGCTCTCTGTATGTGTGTATATATATCTCCTCATTATATGTTCCATTCTATATGCATCCGAAGAAGTGGGCTGTAGTCCACGAAAGCTTATGCTCTAATAAATTTGTTAGTCTCTAAGGTGCCACAAGTACTCCTGTTCTTCTTTTTGCGGATACAGACTAACACGGCTATTACTCTGAAACTCACTATTAGGTACATCAGTTAACAGTAAAACTGGAAATCTCTTCTCAGTGTTTATTTCCAATTTACCAACTCTCAACTGTATGTTATTTTCAAATAACTCATTCATAACTGCAATTCTTCAAAATTAGCCAAGATTACATTGTCATTGAGTACCACCCACAGTTTCTGGTTACGAAACATTTGAATTTTCTGTTCAAAAGTATAATTTATTCAGATGATCGTCTAACTCAAAATAAGTTAATTAGATTTTGTTAAAGTTTAAAAAAAAAATCAAAGAAAACTGAGCAGAGAACAAGCATTAAAAATGTCAGTTCAAAAAGACTTTTTTTCAATATTATTAATGTTTGAAAATAAGGGTTTAGAATGCAATTATCTTCACTTTTTCAAAAAAATAAGTTTTATTTAATTTATTATATTACACTATTTAGTGTCTGGATTTTATATAACTCATCATATTAAACTAACCACAATATATCCTGGCCACCCCTCTCTCTGCTGGAGTCCAATTATCTCCAGTGAAATCACCAGTGCAAGCAAAGTGACCAAGATTCAATGCCATCCAGATAAAGATTAGGAATACTCAATATTAAAGCTCATGTGCCATCACTCTTTCACTATTATGTGTTGGTTTATTTCTAAGACTAACTGGGGCATATTATAAAAGCTTATCCACATCATATCTTTACCCAAGAGAAATTCTGTGAGTGCATTTGTTTATTCTTGACTGTACAATGTCTGTAACAATAGCTATTATCAATTTTTCTTTTACTATACTGCATTACACAGTTTTAAAAAATACTACAATCCCTTTGTAGCTGTTTATTTGTAATAGTCAGAAACTGCATTACTGTTTAATTAAATCCATAAAAAAAGTTCTATATAAAATACACCACTTAGCACTATCCCACAGAATCAGTTTCCCAAAGAATGTGTTTACTGTTATTTAAACTTGAAGACTGTACAGTGTACTGTAAAAATATGTTCTTTTTATTAAATTCTAAAAAGCTAGTGATCCACACACTAAGTCTTACAAGCGCAATAAGAAAAAATTCAGCACAATACATCTTTGTGTTACAAAAAAGAATAAAAATAAAGCATCTCTTAAGAAAAGTAATATTTGAAACAAAATACAAATTCAATTGGAGACTATGCTAAATGTTTTCAACTATTACAATTTTTGATAAAAACATTAATATTTTAAGATCAAACACAGCAGACCCTTTTTCCTGGTACATTGTGCATAAAAAAGCATTCCCGTCTGCTTCAACGCTTTGTCTTTTTCATGGGCTTAAACCTGTCAAATTATTCCATTTGATTTCAGAGAATTCTCATATGGCAATCTATTTTATTTACTTTATCTTCAATAAAATGGTTCAGTGAGCATTAGCAACTATGAGACACAAGTTTCAATCAGTTGTCTGGCGAAGGCGTCAATCTACATTAGACCTACTGTGCTGTGAGTTGCAGCTAGAAAGCTGGAGTAAGACAGGGCAACAGTGAATGAGTGAGCAAGGCCTAATAAAGCAGCAATGAAGAGAAAGAAAATTCTCCCTAGACGCTACAGTACACTGCTTATACAATACGGGTGCCTAGTTCAACACACCAGTAGCTTCTTAATATAGCTGACAGCTAAAAAGGGGCTCCAGACTCTAACTTTATTTTACATGACAACTACAGTAATAGCCCTCTGTTCTCAAGCAAGCAACATTTAAAAACCTGTATTCCAGTCAGTTAAAAATTATGAATTTGTGTCAGACACAGCAAGGAACTCTAAAAACATTTAAGAATTTAAGATATATATCATCTCTTCCATAACAGTTTTATACAATTACTGGGACAACCGCATTTTTCAACATGCTTTCCCCTACAGATTTCTATGACATTTTAAATATAGCTATTGGATTAGATATAAACCACAAAATAATCAGTGTGTTTGAGCAACAACTCATTTCTGAAGATATCATTAAGGACTAATTCTAAAAATTGTAGGGCATCACTCCTAGATGCCATGAAAATGTCTCCCAGAGCACAAACTTTGTAATAAGTGATGCAAGTTCATATTTGATATGGGCTGTAAAAAGCAGATTATTGTAATAGTGCTCTTTCCAGCAAATCAGACCATTAAGAATGTACTTAATGTTCAGATGAATTGAAAAGCAGGCCAGTTAAAATCCATATTTTGCTACTTTGTATAATCATAGCAAAAATTTACTACCTAGTAGTTCCAGGCCACAAATTTGATTTTATAAATGTAAACTACTTTTGATTTTGACAAAAGAAAGTTGCCTTCGCTTTAAGATTCCATTAAAAATGTTTCAATAAGTTCCTAAAATATCAGTAATTTGCAGCTGACTACTATTATCTTGCACAGATAATTCAAAATGTTACAATAAACGGGTCCTTCTTTTATCTAAAAAAAGATTCTAACAAAAAGTAAAGTATTGTTTTTATGTTTCTATTCTTGCTCGGTAGCAATTAGAGTTTAGCTGCAGCCCACCCAATTATTTTTGGGGAAAGAAGTCCAACATTTTTCTTTTAGCATTATCCCTATTCCCCTCCCCTCCGATTATGCTGTTATCACAGCAATCACATTCTGGCCAGGAATGTGGAATGTGTAGCATCCTTTGAGGATATAGTTAATGCCACTCCATAAACCAGCTGGCAGAGTTGTTCATAATCCCCTGGAGACCAAATGCTTCACACCTCTGTAATGCACCTGATCGCCAACAAATCATGAGTCCTTGCATAGCTTCCAAGTCTATTGCAAGGGAACTACAAGTGACATCCCTTCACCCCGGACATGCCAATATTATACTGTTTATGCTGAAAATGTAGAGACAGATAGTACTTGGTAAGTGAAGAGATTGGCGATTGGCGGCGGCAATTGGAAAAAAAAAAAAAAAAAGCCGCGATCGGTGGCGGCAGTTCAGTGGCAGGTCCTTCGCTCCCAGAGGGAGTGAGAGACCTGCTGCCCCTCTCCCTTGGCTGCCCCAAGCACCTGCTTGTTAAGCTGGTGCCTGGAGCCGGCTCTCTGCACTGCAATAGGAAATACTCCAATTTAGAAAGTTCCTTAAGTCTTTTTCTCAAAGCACCTTTTCAACTTAGAAGATCATGATGCAGCTGGACCCCAATGGTTACTCCTGTTAAAACCAAAAGAAAGACACACAAGAGGGATGGCACATTTAGACAAGCTGGATCAGCTCCCAAGTCACTGCAAGTACCTGCTGCCATAACATTATATGCCACTCAATAGGTCATTCACCCAAAAAAAGGGCATTACAAGTCTGCATGGAGAGGCTATTCAAGGAGGAAAATGCAGTTCCTAAAGCAAAGGGTCCCTTCTGGGTTGGTTTTCAATTACAGCATAAACTGGCATGAAAAAAATACACTGATACAGTGAGGCACGTTAAAAGGACAAACAAAAAGATATGGGACATGTCCCAAAGAGCTTACAATCCAAAATTCAAGTGCAAGACGGTAAAGTTGGGGTAACAAAGAGAGATAGTAGGATAAGGTTGAAGAAAGATTACAACGAGATGGTGATTATTCGTTTAAAGCATGTGCACATCTTGGTGGGTCAATTAACCCCTTTTGTAAATAAATCATTATTATTGCCTCAATTCTAATGAGAACTGTGTAAAAAGCAAGCTTGAAGGAGGGATTTGAATGAAGTGACTTTTTGCATCAGAATTGGAAGGGAATCCCGTAAGCAAGAAACTGTGTGCAACAAAAGACAAATAGATCATTCCTGATGCAAACTCAGAATCTCATGCACACCAATGTTAGACATTCTACAACACTGTGCAATGCACCCATAAGCATTTTTGTGCAAAGGGAAGCCAGAGCTTGAAAACTAAGCTTTCAACAGTCGCAGTTCTAAAGAAAGAAGTATGTTCCTTTGGGATGAAGAGAGAAAATTGTGTAGCCACCCTTGTTTTTAAATCCAGTCTGAAAACTGAAAGCATTTTTTCCAATTTTCCCCATTTTTGTCTAAATGTCAAATTTTTCCAACCAGATATGCTGTTTTTCAGTTAAGTGGTTTGTTCTAAGGCAGGCACTACAAGTAAAATGAAAATTTACCCCTAAGTAGGACGTCCTTCTGACGTTCATCTATTCTATCAGTACAAAGAAACTGTGTTCTGTCCCTTAGACACTCCAGAAAGGTAAATGAGGTATGGAAGAACTTGCATTCAAAATTTACAATTCTTTCCTTTTTAAAAAACCAGCTTAGGCCCTCCCACGTTACTGCAAGAAATAAAAAACCTATTACTAGAAAAGCCAAATACATTTTGGCTTTCTGTACATAAAACAATTTTGTATAGATTGTATTTAACTGCAAGTTATGGGCAAAACCAGACTGGCCTCTATTGGAAAGGAAACAGAGTAATAGTTACTTTCATCCATCTGTGGTAGGACTGCCTTAAAGTCCAGACATTTTGGAATTTAACAAAATTATATTGCCAAACTATTATAGGTACATAAGTCAGTATTATTGCTTTTCTGGCATTACTAGGTGCAGAACACGGTAAATCTCCAGAAAAACTGCCTTTTTTGTTGTTGTTTTTTGGCTGAAATTGCTGTTTTTGGCTGACCAGATTGTAATTGCAGCATGCCAGTGTAACAAATAAATTCCTACCATAAGCAAACAGTTCTCCAGAATATGGGACATTAACTATGGAGAAATTGACTAATATGCCTCTCACAAAGACAGGGGGTTGGTAAATATAGAGAATTTTCCATCATCGCTTAGAAAGTACAGTGTTTGATCTGCTTTGTGTCCTAAACTTTTCTGCACTGGATATCATAGACAGAAGCTTGAAGAAAAAAAGAACAAAACAAAAAAAACCACAAAACCATCTTGTACATGCAGGACTACTTTTAAATATGTAACATATGTAGATTCCATATTTCTGTGCCATACCCCAATCCTATGACAATGTTCATTATAAAGTGATGCACACTGTGTCCTGATCTACCTGACTGTTAAAGCTGCAATAAAAAGTAAAGCTTCATTTCTTGTACCATTTACCATGGGTGATGCTACCATATTTGCTTAGTCCTTTAGGCTTCAGCCCAGTACTTTATACCATTGGGCATTGCTTACCTGAATCAACAGGATGGGGACAGAGGGAAAGAAAGGAATTTCTCCTCCTTACCAGCCAATGGGTGAAGAGAGCAACAATGGCAGCACTGTCCCATTTTAGCCATCACTATGGAGACCAGCAGCACCAATATGACTGACTAGCTGATCTTCAAAAGAGGCAGATTCCAGCACTAAAAGGAGGGGGCAGGGCTATGATGGTGACATCACTTGCTGCTGCCCCCAATTGGACGAGTGTCATGTGACCAGATATGGTGTTCCATTGGCCACCTAGTCACTATAGTCACCATAAGACCAAGACCAAGGCAGAGATCCTGTCTTTTACCTCCTTCCTGTGCTCCTAAAGATTTTCCCCACCCACCTGCCCTCTCATTCATCGAAGCAGGATTCAGGATGTCTGTTTTATTCATCACAGATTCAGGTTGGGTCATTGTACAAACTGCAAGGTGGAGGTGATGGTGGAAGTAGGGGGTGGGGAACACTGATGCCGTGGATCCCGTTACTGAGTTTAATGGTGTGTATTTGTATCAGGTTCTTGATTATTATGTTTGCTTCAGTTTGTTCATGAGCTTCTAGTCAGTTTTTCACCCCATTCCTGTAATCGTGTCATTACAGTTTCTAGGTTTGCCAGATGAGGGTGGCCATTAGTAGTTACAAAGGAATCAATGAATGAGCCAATTAGCATAGGGGGATGAATCCAAAAGCTCCCAAAACTGGTGAGTTTGGGAACAAGAGAGGAAGGATTGTCCAGTGGTTAGGGCACTAGCCTAGGACGTGGCGAACCTGATTTCAAGTCCCTGATCTGCCTCAGACTTCCCGTGTGACCTTGGACAAGTCACTTAAGTCTCTCTATGCCTCAGTGCCCTGCCTATAAAATTGAATGAATAGCACTTCCCTACCTTACAGGGGTGTTGAGAGGATACATATATATTAAATAGAGTGTGAGGTGCACTGATACTAAGTGCCACAGATAGAAGGAACAGGATATCACTCCTCCCACAGATTTCAAAAGAATCAAATCACCACTGAAAAGTGAGGTGTGTGCTTGCATATAGAAGTTGAGCATGCCTAATACTAGTGTATATATGCTACTGGGCCTATTTCCTTTAATGGTGCCTTGGCAAGGTGTGCAAGGGTGAGACCAAGAGGTCCAATGGGGAAGGAGTTAGAGAAGGTCCTATTGGAGTCAAATTGTAAGGGCTCCTTTCTGTCAGGCACCAGTTGCTGTTATGTTTGGTATCTATACATAAATTTGTTGGTCAACTAGTAGAATTACCGTGTATGTGTCTTCCTTTCACTGTGTCTACAGCAATACATATGCAATTGAAACACAGAATGTCTTAAAATAATTCCTTGTGGCAGTTCCAGACATAGGTAATTCTAAAAGAAACATGGAGGTTTCGTAATCTATCATTTGCATACCAATTCCCTCTGAATGCTTTTCCAGATCTACCTATCTTAGGGTCCTTATCTGGCCACCATTACTATAGTACTGAAGTGCCTCACAATCTTTAATGTATATACCCTTCCAGGACTCTTCTGAGGCAGGGAAGTACTATTATACCCATTTTACAAGTGGTGAACTGAAGCACACAGAGACCAAGGGACAGATTTTAAAGTTAGTTAGGTACCTGAAGATGCAGATAAGCACTTTCAAAAATTCCAATAGGCACTTAGGTACCTAACATGCAATGATAATCCCACTAGGCACCTACCCGAATATTTCAGGCCCCTAAAATATCTTAGAAACTGTCCCTAAGTGATTTGATCTATAGCTAACCATGGAATTGAATGTGGGTCTCCTAAGCCACCAGGCTAGTGCTCTAACTTTTGGACCCTTTGTCTGAGGCAGCTTGAGAGCACTAGTGCATGGAGTACACAGAGTACACAAATCTCGCAATCAGAACATGTGAACTCATGGCCCTTGAGTTCAAGGAGTAGTGTCTGTTCCCAAATGAATATAGGGCATAGGTATTTCAAGAAAGGGGTGGTGTCCAAGCACAGGGATTCATTGTATTCACATACTAAAAATGTTTTTAAATATATATATTAGTATAAAAGATTTTTCTGACCAAGACAGTTTAATTATCTTGTTGCTCAAGCAGCTGGTGTCATGAAGCCAGACACTGAAACTCCACTTTAACCTCTCAATACACAAGAGTATGCAATCAAACTTTAAAAGACAAAATAATTGTCTTCAATTATGAATGTATCATTTTGTTGGGATTTAGTGCACTCTAAACATTCTTTATTTAAAACAAAACTAAACCAATTGTACAATTCCACAAGTGTTGCTATACAAGGACTCATAGTAGATGCCATGTGTAATCAAAGCATTTCATATAAAATAATATATTGCATCTTGACAGAAATATCATAGAAATACGAAAGAATAATTTTCTTTTTCAGCTTCTTCCACAAAAGCTATAGGACAAATGTGCCAGCTTTTATAACTGAAGCATCACTGTGGTTATTACTGCCAAAAAATCATTAGTGATTCTTAATTTCTCTTAACCACATTCAACTCTTCTTCAATCTTCCAAATGAATTGCTGAAAGATTTACATTTTGCAACTGAGGTTTGTGGGAGAGGCTGAAAAATGAGAAAAAGGAGAGGGCAATGGGTTATGAAGAGTGGGAAAGAGGGAGTCCATCCTTCCCTTACTGCCACACTTTACAACTCCTCTTGCTCTACAGTCTACTCTACAGAGATGTATTACTTGAAAGTAGTAATACATCTCTGTGAATAATAGTAAGCAGCACGGGGTCAGCTGAACAAGGATTGGTAAACCAGGGACAGTGATGGTGGTGGTGGTGGGGAAGCTACAAGCAACATCATTTACAGATTTCCAGTGCTTGAACTGTACTCACCTCCTTCTTCCAGACCTTAAAAAGATTTCCTTATTTCAACCTTGAACTGGAGTGGTGTCTGAGATCAATTCCAGCATCACTGGCCTGATAAAACAAAAGAAAACTATTTGTAGCTAATATTTATTTATTTATTATACGCAAAATGCCCCGATTTACTTTATCACATTCTGTAACTAATTCCAGATTTCCATATGGTGACTAGTAAGAGGGTTGGTAGGAAAGTGATGGGGGATATTGTTTTCTGTTCTTCAGTTTGATAAAACAGTATTGTATCACAGGCAGTACAGATTAAATGGGATGGTTCCCCTCCTCACACCACTATACAAGAAGAGTAACTCCATTCTAGTCAGTATATTGACAGCAGTTTTTAAAAGCATGTAAAAGGCCCAATCTCTCTACCTTATCTTGTGCACCTTATCCCATACATGTTAGTATATCTGGACAGTCAAAGCACATCACTAACCAGAGCTTCCACAAGGAGGAAACTTCCTAAATCAAGCTCCACCATCCTTGATTGTCAATGGTGATTTAGACTTACTGACAGGTTTCAGAGTAGCAGCCGTGTTAGTCTGTATTTGTTAGTCTCTAAGGTGCCACAAGTACTCCTGTTCTTTAGACTTACTGTTCTCCTTCCATTTAAAAGAAAGCTCAGTTCACCTGGATTTTTTAAACCACCCCTTGTAATAGGATAACTTGGCATTAAAGGGAATCAAGATTCAGCTCTAGCTGTAACCTGAGTCTAGAGGGTACAGCCTATATCAACAAGGCATGCTGGGAACAGGGGAGCAAGATATAAAAGGTCCTGTCACCAAGAGTAGAGAGAAAGATCTGGCAGAGCAGTATTTGGGAGACTCTACAAGGGAACAGATGAAGGAGGACAGCAGAGTAAAGTGAAGAAGGAAGACATCATTCCCTAAGGAAAGCACACAGATCCTCAGCTGATTTAACTGATGTGACTCCCTTGAAGTCGATGGAGCTATGCTGCATTATATCAACTGAAGATCTGGCCTACATATAGCATAATCTTGGCCTGCTTGCTCCTGAGACTCTTACCAGTATAAATTATGGCTAGTTAAAAAAAAAAAAAGGGGGGGGGGAGAAGGGCAGGGGACAAAAAACTAAAAATGAAGAAGCTAAGTTTGCATTTGTTATATTTACATCTGTAAGAAGTGCTCATCCAAGACCTGAGGACCGTACTATCACTACAATAGATATCATAAAAATATCTGAAAAATCTTTTTAAAAGACCTTCACACTCTTTTAAACAAATAGGTCCCACATCCATTTCAAAACCTGACAAACTGTAACTGAAAAACAATAAAAACTGTTCTTAATTTAAAAATATTTTATTACTTTTTATTACAGCTTTTCCAGATATTGAAATCAGGATGTAAAAATCATAATGTTTCTTGTTTTTGTTTCAAAGCCTCATTTGGTATCAGCTTTTTGTGTGTGTACTCAAAACTATGACAGTCATGGACCTGAATGATTCTAGTAGTTTCAGTTAAGCAACAAATCTATTGTATCCTCCCTCTGATTGAGCCAGCACATTCTATTCCTTAGTAGGTGGCAGGTATATCCTTAATCTGATTGTTTACTTATTAGAAGTTGCCAGTACTTATAAGGATATTATTTGTTCCATTCTTTGAGGTGTTGGCATTCATTTTGGCTCTACTTCCATATGAATTCTCCTTACAGCTTTCAAATGCAATTCACAAAAACCTGCCAATGATTTAAAAGTACTTTTGCATAAAGTTACAGAGGCCTAACATGGCAACCTTTCTTCACACAAGTTGTCCCCAGGCAAGTAAGCAGTTCCACTGAAAGCTATAGAACTGAGAGCCACTCACTTGAGTAAGAACTATTAATGTAAGTGATCCCAGAGTACCATTCATCTTTTACTTGTCACTTATGACCACAAAAAGTTGGGTAATTTTAAGAAACATATATAGTGTCATGGGAAGGAAAAATAATCTGCATAAATCAATACTTGGAGGTAGTAGAGAAATCAGAACAGAATTCTAATTAAATTCTTGTTAAATACAGACGATAAACCTTATCAGCTAAGATGTATAACAGTTAAGTTTGTCAACATAGCAAAGACAGACTTAGCTCTGATCCAACAGCTTGTTTCACATAGCTTCTCTCTTCTGACACCTTTACTCACATTGGGCAGTACATTGCTACATGAGTAGACCCATTAAAAAAAAAATAAAGAACTTCTTGTGGAATAAGATACTACTCAACATGAGCAAGAGTGGCAGGATTTGGACCTCAATTATGTTAACTGTTAGGGTTTTTGCAGAAGCTATTAGATAATTCAAAATTAAAGCCAAATCCCAATATCTAGGAACAATATAACATCTCTTTAATGAACAAATATGATGCCTATCTGTTGTAGGAATTGTTGCCTGTGCTCTTCTTGTCTGTTTGTTGTCTCTGATCTTAGATTGTAAATTCTTCAGGGTAGAATTCTTTGTTTCTGTTATATGATCTGTGCCTAGTTAAAGTGTCTAGGTGTTGCTATAATAAAATAAAATAATAATACGAGATGCATGTGTTCTATCCCATAATCGTTATGGTATTATTTCGGCATGTGCCCGCACAAATGAATTCCAGTAGTAGGCACTGAAGCAGCTCCATTCCTTTGTTTGGGAGAGTTCACTAAAGGGCAGCAGCGGGCAATTGCTTCTTTACCTCAATAACTCTCCTGTCCGGTCAGCAAAGGTGAGCTCTTCTGCTGTATAAAGGGCCAGATTGCATATCCTCACTCCCACTGGTGAGCGGATATGTGCGCAGGTAATCTGCTTGATATCACTGGGGCTATTTGCATAAGTAACTACTCACCCATGACAACAAAGGGTTCTCAATCTGGCTCAAAGTTTGCAAATGTCTTAGGTGTGGATGCAAACCATGTTTCCCTATGTTTCATTATAAATGTGTTTGAAAACATATTCTAACATGGCTCAAGCCCTACTACACAAGATGATTTGAAACTCAGACTATTGTTAAGGAGACATACAGGTATATAGGGCAAGATCCTTAGCTGGAGTAAATCAATCTACTGGCACTAGAAAAGGTTCAGAAAAGGGCAACTAAAATGATTAAGGGTTTGGAACGGGTCCCATATGAGGAGAGATTAAAGAGGATAGGACTCTTCAGCTTGGAAAAGAGGAGACTAAGGGGGGATATGATAGAGGTATATAAAATCATGAGTGATGTGGAGAAAGTGGATAAAGAGAAGTTATTTACTCATTCCCATAATACAAGAACTAGGGGTCATCAAATGAAATTAATAGGCAGCAGGTTTAAAACAAATACAAGGAAGTTCTTCTTCATGCAGCGCACAGTCAACTTGTGGAACTCCTTACCTGAGAAGGTTGTGAAGGCTAGGACTATAACAGCGTTTAAAAGAGAACTGGATAAATTCATGGAGGTTAAGTCCATTAATGGTTATTAGCCAGGACGGGTAAGGAATGGTGTCCCTAGCCTCTGTCTGTCAGAGGATGGAGATGGATGGCAGGAGAGAGATCACTTGATCATTGCCTGTTAGGTTCACTCCCTCTGGGGCACCTGGCATTGGCCACTGTCGGTAGACAGGATACTGGGCTAGATGGACCTTTGGTCTGACCCGGTATGGCCGTTCTTATGTTCTTAATCTAGCTTCATTGGCTTCAGTGAAGTGGGGCTGATTCACATCAGCTGAGGATCTGGATCACTAACTGTGTATCTCTTTCAGAAGCCTTCTAATGTATGAACCCTCCATTCTATTGAATGTCTTCAATCAACAATTTTTAAAATATAACGCAAGGTAGCCCTTTGGATCAAGTCATAACTTCTATTATGTTAATACATATTTGTACTTTATTAAAAATATATTGTCCAATACACAGTCCAATACATTGTACAATACTCATGTAATGTGCCATATGCACTAAATCAGTGATAGAAACACGTCATTTTTAACATGCACAGTATCCGCTGTTGTAAGTTACATTTTCAAGGCATTAATCTATATTATAAAATATAGTTTAAAAAAGAAAGCAAATTTTAAATTATAAAAATTTAAAACAAAAAAGAAAACACAAGAAAATATTATTTGCCTTACTGAAACTCAGTTCTACCTCTTGAGTAAGACAATCCCCACAATAGAAAAAAACACAGAGAGCCTTAACTACAGCAGCACTACTGGATGCCATTATAATTAACAAGAACATGCAAAATAAATTAATAGTTATGTTTTATAATCATGTCAAAGTGAAATGAGCCCATGAAGAGGCCTCAGTACTTAGGTGATCTCATTAGCCAATTTTTATGTGCTATTTTATATTACCACTCAGACAGCTGAAGGTTGTTTGCAGTGTTGTTGTAGCCGTGTTTGACCCAGGATACTAGAGAGACAAGGTGAGTAAGGTAATATCTTTTATACAGCTGACGGTTGTATTTTGTCACTATATCAGTGGACCTGAATTTTAAACAATCAGTAATGTGAAGTAATATCTGATGCATATGATCTATTTTGATAGTGCTGTACACACATTTTTGCTGCTTATATTTTAAGGCCCTCAAAAACAATTTCATATTTTCATGCATTTGAAATAGTTTTTGACCAAAATTTCTCCATTTAAATAAAGAGAAGTTCAGTCATGGAAATATTCAGGTTTAGTATAAATGGTACCAATTATAGAACACTAGTCAAATATTAATATTTCATATCTCGGGGGTCTCTCTGCTAGTAGAAATATTTTAAAGGCCGAGGACGGAAAGACCAATCATCAGCAATTTAGTGTATGTCCCACTCACATAAAATTTGATTAATCTTTGTCTCTGATATGCATTTTATATATCATTATTTTTCAAGCTATATTTCCTAAAGATGAATAAGACATGGGTCACTGGAGAAAACAGTAGAACAGTATAAATAAATGACAGGTTGAGAGCAAACAAAACAAAATTGTCTGAATAGTTGGGTGTGCATGTTAAACCAGCCCCTAACTTGCATGGCAGGTACATACGTGATAGATAACCCTCACTGACACTAATCTTGCCAGTAGGCTAGAGTAATATGTTCATGTAAATCTTTTGTCAAATTTAGCCAACATTCAAACATATCATACCTTACTTTAACTTCATGCATGGATGTCATTTTCTGCAAATGCATACTTTATTGTAGGCAATACACACAAAATCCCCCTCTCCACTTGTATATGAATTTTCTTATGACTCTCATGCTAGGGCTTAGTGACCTTCTACAATACTCTGTGTGTGTGTGTTTGAGACTAAAACAGACTCTTTACAACAAATAAGTCCCAGACATCTTTTGTGTTTTTTAAACTCCCATAAAAAGAGCACAGTGACATAGATGCAAAGAACTATCACTAGTGTTCGGTAAACATCAGCCACAGCATCTCTCTTTTCTGTGGGTTCTTTGGAAGGGACTGCAACTGATTCCCCCCACTTTGGCATGAGCGTACCAAGCTCTCCCATCCATCTATAGCTGAAGTGATAGCTATAAGCAATTAAGTCTTGAGGGAGAGACGAGAACTAGGCAGCCATTGGTTCAAACAGAAGTTTCCTCAGGGCGTGGGAATCAAATTAAGGTCCCACTGGGAGGCCAAGTTCTATACAGGGGGAAATTAATTGCGTAAGTCCTTAAGGAATTTGGCCATAGTGGGGTGGGCAAAAACTGAGAAGCCTTTGATGGGTGAGTAGAAGGCTGTAATAGCAGCCAAATGTACTCTGATTGAGCTCATTGATAGACCTTGTATCTTTAATTCTAACATGCAGTCTGGGATTTTGGAGAACAGAACTTATGATGCTTGAGAAGAATGAAGAAAATCACCTGGAATGGAAGCATTTCTACGTTGAAGGTAAGTTTTGTGAGTGCTAGGTTTCCTGCTAGACAAAGAGAACTGATTGAACCTTATCCAAAGAGGTTAGCTCCATGCTCCAAAACCATCTAGGAACCATGCTGTCAGGTTCAAGGAGGAGGGGGTGGGCCAGATCAGGGTCCCAGTTGTTCTGTGATAGGAGATCCTTCCTGAGAGGAAGGTGGAGAGGCGCTGCCACAGAGAGGTGAAGGAGGTTCGAGTACCACTTTTTTTGGCCAAGATGATGCTATGAGGATAATCCTTAATCTTTCCTGTTCCAATTTGAGGAAGGTCTTGAGGATCACAGGTAGAGGCGGGTAAGCCTGTAATTTTGGGTATGGGGCCACAGTATTATCAGGGCATCTCCCGATGAGTTGCAGCTGTATCCTCCCTTGGAGCAGAAAAGGTGACATTTCATGTTTTTTGGGGTAGCAAAGAGATCTGCTTCTGGGAAACCCCTGGCTTTGTAGATGCTGTAGAAAACAGACTCAATGAACTCCTATTTGTGGTCCTGATGGAAGTTTCTGTTCAGGGAGTCTGCAATTGTATTCTGGAATCCTAGATGATAAACTGCTGAGAGTTGTATCTGATGGGAAATTCACCAGTTGCACAGCTTTAGTGACGCTGTGCATAAGAACTGGGATCTTGCTCTGCCCTGTCTGTTGATATAATACATTGCTACTCTGTTGTCCAGCATTACCCTGATGGTAAAGGTGAAGGAAGTGATGGCAATCATATTAAACTGTTCTCAGTTCTATGATGCTGATATGGAGCATGACCTCTTATGCAGACCAGCTGCCCAGAGCTGCAGCCCCTTGGAGGTGAGCCCCTCCATACCAAAAGAGAAGTGCCTGTTGTGAGGATCTTTCAGGGGGGAGGGAGCAGCCCTTCAGTGGGTCCTTCTACCCCCTGAGTCCAGAACTTTCTGAGGTACTGTGATGCATTTGGAGAGATGGTGTCTCTTTGGAGTGTATGCAGTCCTTAGCAATATGTGAAGACACGTGAGGTGCAGTCTTGCATGGGCATGATGAACACAGCCTCCATGTGGCCCAAGAGTTGTAGGAAGGCCCTTGCACTTTTTTGCAGGATGTGTTGTATCTCACAGAATGGAGAATCTCTCTTTGGGGAGATAGGCTCTAGCACTTAGGGAGTCTAGAAGGGCTCAGACAAAGTTTAGTCTTTAGACTGGGGTCCATGTAGACTTCTTCCGATTGAAAGCCCAGAGACTGAAACAGAGCTAGAGCCTTGGAGGTTGCCAACTGGACCTCTAGAGCTGATCGACCTCTGAAAAGACAATGGTCCAGAATATGAGAATACTGCTATGTCCCATTAATTTAAATGAGCTGCTACTGCTGAAAGAAGCTTCATAAAGACTCTCAGAGCTGTGAAGAGCCCAAAAGGAAGGACTCAGTGCTGGTAGTGTTCTGAATCAACGGTAAAATGGAGGAAATGCTGAGGGATGGGTGGATAGCCACATGAAAGGAGGCATCCTGGAGGTCGAGGGTGATGAACCAGTCTCCTGGATCTAAGAATGAGATTATAGTAGCTATATCATTAACATACCACATATTAAATGGATTAAAAACTGTTTAACTGATAGGCCTGAAAATGTAACTGTTAACTGTTTCTAGCGGGGTCCTACAGGGATCTGTTCTTGGCCCTATGTTATTTAAAATTGTTATCAATGACCTGCAAGAAAACATAAATCACTGATAAAGTTTGCAGATGACACACAAATTGGGAGAGTGGTAAACAATGAAGAGGACAGGTTACTGATTCAGAATGATCTAGAGTACCTGGTAAACTGGGTTCAAGCAAACAATACACATTTTAATACAGCTGAATGTAAATGTATACATCTGGGAACAAAGAACGTAGGCAAAACTTATAGGATGGGGAACTCTATCTTGGGAAGCAGTGACTCTGAAAAAGATTTGGGAGTCATGGTGGATAATCAGCAGAACGTGCTCCTAGTGTGATGCCGTGGCCAAAAGGATTATTGCAATCCTTGGATGCATAAACAGGGGAATTTCAAGTAGAAGCAGAGAGATTATTTTACTTCTGTATTTCACACTGGTGTGACCGCTGCTGGAATACAGTGTCCAGTTCTCATGTCCACAATTCAAGAAAGATGTTGATAAATTGAAGAGGGTTCAGAGAAGAGCCTCAAGAATGATTAAAGGATTAGAAAACATGTCTGATAGTAATAGATTCAAGGAGTTCAATCTATTTAGCTTAACAAACAGAATGTTAAGGTGTGACTTGATTACAGTCCATAAGTACCTACATGGAGAACAAATATTTAATAATGGGCTCTTCAGTCTAGCAGAGAAAGGTATAACATCAGCCAATGGCTGGAAGTAGAAGCTCAACAAATTCAGTCTGGAAAAAAGGCATAGGTTTTTAACAGTGAGGGTAATTAACCATTGGAACAATTTACCTGAAGTTATAATGGATTCTACATCACTGGCAATGTTTAAATCAATGTTGCATGTTTTTCTAAAATATATGGTTGAGGAATTATTTTGGGAAAGTTCTGTAGCCTGTGTTATATAGCAGGTCTGACTAAATTATCACAATGGCTGCTTCTTGTCTTGGGATCTATGAATCTGAATTGTTGACTATATTAATTTGCTATTGTTATTTTGATTTATTCACATTTGATTATCGTCAACAAAAAAGATGCAATATTAGCACTGATAGTGGATTCTGACCCCTACCATGTGACAGGGGTATTAAACCTATGCTATTCTGGTCTAGGACATGTTCATTCTTTTACTATCACTCTACTATTATAGGGAAAGGAAGAAAAGAAAGCTGATGAGTTTGGGCTGGAAGAACTGATGAGTTGGAGTTGGGGAATGGACTGGTGACTGATTTTGGAGTGAGTAAACAGAGTGGCAAGTGGACACATGGATGATGAATGGAGGAGAAAGTGTGACAGTCGGGGAGCTGAATCAGGAGGACTGAGTTAATGACAGAATGGGGTGATTCTCTGGTGTCCGTGAGAACAGGTTTTAAATGATTTTGTGAGAGAATGTCCAGATGTGCATGAGAGTGCAGGCTTTTGTGAGAGGGAGGGAGGGAGAGAGAAAACACAGTGTGTATGTAGTTATTCAAATGAGATAAATGGTATATTTTCAAACAAACAGTCAGCAAAGGATCATACATTGTGATACAAAGATCTGATTCAGTAACAACAAAAACATTGTGGGGTATTACCCCCTCAAAATAAGCTTTGTCATATATTTTTCATAAGTTATCCTTTGCTCCCGTGAAATGTAAACAGCCAGCCTAATATGCACATACCTGTACATCAAGGAAGACAGTATAGGCCACTTTTATTAATCTGCTAGCGATTTGGGTGAGGATTTCTCAGTGTATCTGTTTGACAAAGTGAGGACTTGAGTTGCGTTTGACACAGATAAGAAATACAGATGCAATTTTGTGCATATTTATATTAAGATTTAGCATCTGTAATCTACACATATAGTCAAGAAAGTCATTCTCTTTCTTTTTGGTAGTATGAGCCCTAAGGATAACTACAATCAGAGAGACTTCCAACACTTTCAGACTACCACCTGTGTGTTGTGAAACCAAAATGCTATGCAAGAGCATTATAAAACCATTCAAAAAATGATACAGTATAAATCCAGTTCTACTGGTTTTCTACACAAATCACTTGCAACACCAAAATCAGATTTAAAAAAAAAAAAAAAAACATTTGTAGTATATATACATACCTAATTACACAATCTTTTATGAAGAAGAAAACCTGAATGAGTAATTTATTCTTTTCCAAGTGTACATGTGTAAAAGCAGCTATATTATTTTTATTATTTCCATGTGGATGTAGTGACTGACTGTTCTACAGCTACTTTTCCGTTAGTTGGATTCAATGAGGGTGAGTTTCTGTTTGAATGTAGCCCTTAGAATAAGAACCTTAGACAATTATTATTATTATCATTATTATTATTTGTATTACTGCAGTGGCTAAGAGCCCCCGTCATGGAGCAGGACCCCATTGTGCTAGGTGCTGTACACACCTGGAACCAAAAGCTGGTGACATATGCGTCATAATCCAAATATGTCTGTTGCCTTTCCAACTAGACTGTATGAAGTTCCAACCATTACCTATATAAATTTGAGGAGGAACTCTCTCATACAATAATTCAAGACTTGCACTCCATTTGACATTGTCCAATATGTAAAGATTGATTAATTGTGATTTTAGGGTAAATACAAAGGTGGGGACTTCTTTAAGTTTTAATCAAACTTTCCCACAATCCCACACTGTTTGTAGTAATGAGTCTTCACACCACCACCCTTCCCAACAAAAATCCTACCGATGTAGCTCCAACAATAGAAGACAAAGCAGAGAGAAAAAACCATGCATTTTGGGTTTCAAAAAAACAACAAAAACTAGTTATTCATAAAGAAACATTTGGCAGGAATGAATTTAGCCTATTTAATAGATAAAAAGAAATAACTTCTGAACAAAATGAGGGGCACAAGTTAATCTAGCCATTTATGCAGATTCTCATTTCTGCATTAACTCGCATAATAAATGAGTAAAGCAATTCCCATAGCAACCTCCATCACAATAAGATGAACATGGTATCCATGAAATACAGACCATCTTCCATAAGAAATTCACAAATCAAAATATAATGGGAATGTGTGGAGCTTTTACACTTTAAAGGCCATAAATTTTCCAGGATACAGACATTTTCCTATTTCTTATGCTCATTTTGTGACTTTCTTCTATCAATCAATCAAATTTATTTGAATGAAATGGCCTTCATGCAAACACCTCAGGGCACTGTACAAATTCAGTATAAAAATAAATACAGTAAAATATTTATAGGCTAAGCTACACATTTTTGCTTTCCAAATATTAACATTTATTAAAAAAAAGAGGGATGACTGAACAATATATGGCGAAAGTAGCATAGTAGTAAAAGTTTCATCAGCAAAAGTATATAACATGAACAGCTCTCTCCAATGACATCACTCGCTTTGCCTGTTGCAGCACAGCTAAATTGGAACTTCTTAAAACTTAATGAATATCATCCCAGGAAAAGTCCACCCAGGAACATGGGCCTGATCCAATGACCACTGAAGTGGAGTCTTTACATAGACTTCAATGGCCACTGGATTGGGACTCACACGAATAGTTATTTAAAACATGGGGGGAAATGAATATTTTCCCACTGTCCATATTCAGTTTCCTTGTTTGTCTAATGCATCTGAATGCCTGTTTAAGCGCTTAGCCACAGTCCACAATGCACACATGTAGAACAGGATTTTTTTCCCCTCCAAATCAGGCATATCAAATGCACATAGACTCACATATAAGTTTCACAGGAAATTCATCTTGTAAGATATATTTTTTAATGAATTAATCTTTTAGTTTCCAGATCTCAGTGTGCCATGAGCAAAGGTTGCTCCTTGTAGGAGACTTAGAGAGATTTTTTTTTTTTTAAATCACAGCAACCAAAATGTTCATATCACTATGGTAACGTGATGATATCTTTGAACTATTTTGTTTATGCTTTTTTTTTTGGCTGAGTAGTCAAATCTCCTTGTTCTCTGAAATTCTCTATAGCATCTCACATTCAATGGAGTGGCACTTACTGATGACGGCAGAGCTAAAAAACAGCTGTCTCCCCACCCAACCTCTCAACCAACTACAAATTACTTTTGCAGATGTTTATACTTTTTTTCTCCCCCAAGACCAAATGGTAAGAGAAACAAATGCCATCATGTTGTTCTTTATCTGAATCCAACAATAAATACTATACTGTAAATATTGCTAGAAATTATTTACTTACTACTTATACAGCCTCAGCAGAGCGCTAGGTACTTCACTGATATCCTATGGAATACTTATGATGCTATAAATGTTTCTGATCCAAACTCCTCAAAACAACATGTTTCAAAGCTCTTTGCTATATTAATAATAATTATACAACAGCATAATACACAGTTATAAATACACAGTTTAAAAATGAGTCAAGACATTACAAAAGGTGATTACATGCATCTCAAAACTATTCCCCCCATACCTTGCTCCAAACAGAGAACAAAATATAAAACTAATAAACATTGCCACAATAGTAGGAAGATCTCTAAAAAGGGATTACATTACAGCAAATTAATTTCAAACTGTACTACCAAACCACCAGACATGTATGGAGTGAAAATGTTACGCAAGAAACAAATCTCTGTTCCCAATTTTCAACGGGTTATTATTAGAACTGGGAAAGTTCTCTGATTAAGATTAGAGAGAACAGCGCATAAGAAATGGTAATGGAGGGAGCATGTAGAGGACAAAAAGGAGAGAAGAGGAGAAAGAAAGTAAGCAGTGGAGGCCAGGTTTTAGATAGGTGTCACCAGCAGCTAGGACAAAAAGAAAAACGAAGAGATGCAGGTGAGTTAAGTTCAGTGACAGTGGGAATATTGAAATTAGGAAGGAAGGATGAAGTACCTGAGAACAAAAAAGCAGGAGGGAAGGAGGACCAACAAATAATGGAGGGGAAAGAGGAATAAATGGGGGTTACAAGAAAATGGAAAAAGGAAGAGATAAAGAGGGTAAGAAGGGCAAGCAGCAATGTGCCGATGTCACAGGTAAAAGCAAGAAGATTAAAGTTATGCTCATGTCATGGGGCTGCTGATATTATGAAGCATTTATTTAAATCCATCCCCTGTTGCCTTGGTCTCTGGTGCAACAAGGGCCTTGGGGGAAGTTTCTGCTGGCAGCTGCAGGCAAAGGCCACATAGGGCAGCAGTTGGATTCTGCGCCTAAGAGCTTTATCTAACACCAGCTCCTGCTGTCCTTGATGTAAAACTAGCCAAGCTTTCCAATGAAATACAAAACAGCTATGTTGTGTACTGCTGCTGTCCTTATATTAAAAGCTGTCAGATATAGCACAGAGGGCAGCTGGAGAGTTATTAACAGAGTTTCTATCAAATTATATTAAGGGTGAGATTTTCAAGAGAGCTCAGCATTGGCCTAACTCTCCTCTCCATGAAGTCAATGGTAAAAAATCCTATTGATTTTAATGGAAACAGAGTTAGCTGAGTGCTGAGCACTTTTGAAAATCCTGTGCTTTATGGAGCATTTTGCAGACTCCAGAATCTGGATTTTTGCTGTTTATCCAGGTATGCCACACGCTCACATTCCTGTATTCATGGCATTTGCCAATGAAAAAGTAATAAATAATTAGGGTCAAAGCCGGCTTGCCTGACTCAGGCAAAGAGTCTTGGTGACTCTGTTGACTATAATAAGGCTATTTGCCTGACTCAGGCAAGCAAGGTTTGGACTTTAAAATCTAATATTCAAAACATTCTGTAAGATACTTTCTAGGAGTCAAAGAAATCTATTAAATACAAAAGAAGCCATTAAATTGCAAGGGAAGTTGTGCTTTTGAATAATCCTAACTCTGCATATTCTCACAGCTTCCCAAGCACAAAAACAAACTGGCCACATCTAGCAGATTTCGCACTCTGTTTTTGCAGGGGTCTTCACTAGTAAGCAATTATAGCGACAGCTAAATCTGTTCAGATAAACCTCCCGAAGTATGGGGGCTTATCTCAACCTTATCCAAAATACTGAGTTCTTCTTCTCCTTGTTTTTGTATCTTATCCTCTCGCTGTCCCTGATGCTATAAATTACTTCTCTACCATCAGATTCCATATCTCATCCATGTATTCTCTCTCACAGTTACCTTATACATACACCATACCAGGGCCTCATGTCATTTCCTGTTCCTCACAATCACTCAGCAAACATGCACCTCTTATTGATATACCCACCTTTGAGGTGTCACATTCCAGGTAGGTCATACAGTCTTTGCTGACCATAGACTGATTTGCAGAGACAAATTTCAAAAAAGGTGTCATTTGTTAAAGTCAGTCAATCTTTGACCCAAAAAATTATGAAAAAATTTGATTTCTCTTTTGAAAAGCTAAATTCAGTCATTAACGTGTAAAACAGATTTTATTCCAAAATAAAAGCTAATCTCAATGCAAGCTTAACTATGGAACTGCTAGATCACCTCCATAATATATGTGAAGAGGATCAAAAGTACTGTCATATGGTGACTTACATTGTTTGACTGTAATTCACTCATACTAACTACCATATAATGTGAAAATACAGTTTTGCGGTTTTGCCCAGTAGTTAAAAATACTTCTTTCAGTATACTTAAATAAATTAGATACCTCCTTTATGAAGCTTTTCCTTTCCCCAGGGCAAAATTTCTAAGGTCTAAGATGACAAACAACATTATCAGGAAACGTATTCATTTCACTTTTCATATTTTTATTCTCAGCTTGTGCCACAGTGTTCTGTTTAAGTGCTTAGATGGAAAGAAAAAACTCTAAAGTTGAAGTTAAGAAACTGAAAAAACTTTTGTAGGCCAGTGGCAATAATGGACTATACATCCTTTTTTTCTGCTTCTGAGTAGATATGTAGCAAATTGTGTTTCAATGCAAGATTTTTTTTCTCTTCAGTCTCGTTCCAGGAGAAGTATTCTGCCATGAGGTTGGAAGATTTCTATTACTGCCCCATGGGTAGCAGCACCCATGCATTCAGTCTCCCCAAAAGAACCAAAAGCCAGAAACTAGGCTTTTGAAAAAAGTGAAGACACTTAATGGGGACTGGAAACGGAGAACAAAAAAACAAACAAACAAAAAAAGAGATTGCACATGAAATAAAAGGTAGGTGATGTTGGTAAGCCAAAACTGCAAGTTAAAGCTGGAGGTGTGGAATCAAACTTGCTGGTACAAGGACACGAGAAATCTTTTCAGCACCCTTTCTGCTACATTTGCCAGCAGCAACTCAATGCTTCAAAAGCTGCAAGCTGTCTCCAATCTTTACCTATCTCAGACCAGGCAGCTTCTGTACAGTAGCATATTTAACTGCTCTTTATCCCTCAAAATAAAGCACCAAATACACATCCTCTGCGAGACATTCCATACAATGTTTGTATCCTAATTATCCTGACACCACAAATCATCAATACAGGCAGACTGATATTTTCCAACTCTGTACTGGATGTGCATGTACAGAATGATAAATGTGATGGGTATTAAATAAAAACTCCACCAGAGAGGTCCTTTGGGGCCATCTGCCTGTCCCAAGTCAGGATAAAGGAGGAGGTTTGGGTGTGGGGCTAGCAACTCCCGTAAAAAAATTAACTTGCTACAGAAATGCCAACAATAGAGATAACAGAGACTTTTAGCCTGGAAAAAGAAGGGCCTTCAACTCGAAGATGCATGACGCTGGGTGGTGAAAGTCGTGAGGAAGCCACTAAGCCGATTACCCTTCTTGCAACTAGGAGGATTACAATCGGTACATGGAACATGAGGACCATGTCTGAGTCAAGAAAGACGGTGCAGGTCGCAGCAGAGATGAGGAGCAACAACCTGACCCTACTAGGCATTAGCGAGACAAGATGGACGCAAGCTGGACAGAGACGATTGTTGACAGGAGAGCTGTTGCTGTATTCCGGACATGAAGAGAGCGACGCACCCCACACACAGGGAGTAGGCTTCATGTTGTCTTATTGTATGGAGCTGAAACCTGGAGGACAACTAAAACAACCACCAGGAAGATCCAGACCTTCATAAATAGTTGCCTTAGAAGGATTCTCCAGATCCGCTGGCCAGACACCATCAGCAACATCTACCTCTTGGAGAGGACCCGTCAACTTCCAGCAGAGGAAGAAATTAGAAGGAGAAGGTGGGGCTGGATAGGACACACACTACGCAAGCAGCCAACCAACATCACTAGACAGGCATTGCAGTGGAACCCCCAAGGCAAGCGGAAAAGAGGCCGTCCAAGAAACACCTGGCGATGTGACCTTCAGGCTGATAGCATAAAAATGGGCTATACCTGGAACCAGCTAGAGCAAATGGCCCAGGATAGAGGACTCTGGAGATCTGTGGTTGGCGGCTCATACCCCGATTGGGGTGACGGGCATGAGTGAGTGAGAGTGATTAAATAAAATTATTAAACTCTTACCATGATCTGATTGTGAAACCAATTTTCTTCCTAGACACAATTAGAAATGTAGACACACAAGAACTTCTGAAACAGGACCTGCTGCCTGGTTATGAGTCTCCTCATAGTTCTCAAACTTAGAGGACCATTTCTGAGCTGATGATGTTAGGGTTGCCACTTGTCTGAGTTTTACCCAGACAGTTCAGTTTTTGGCTTCTGTGTCTGGGTAAAATTTAGAGTTGCCAGCTGCCCGGTTTTTGACCAGAAAGTCCGATCAAAAAGGGGGATCTGGCAGTGTCTGGTCAAATGTATTGATCAGACACCAAAAGCCTGGTTACCGTGGGACAAAGGGGGGGGGGGCAGGCACCAGGTCATTTACCTGCATCAGCTCCTGCTCAGTCGGGGTCACCTCCTACCTGCAGGCAGCTCCTTGTCAGACTGCAGCAGCTCCGGTCCCAGCACTGCACAGGGAGCCCAGATGGGTAGGGGGAGAGAGGTGAAGACAATCCAGCAAGCAACAGGGGGAAAGGGTAAAGAGGAGCAAACGATGGGGGCAGGGCCTTGAGGAGCAGGGGTAGGGCCTCAGGGGTCCGGTTACCAGGAGTTAGAAATGTGGCAACCCTAGATGACTCTCAGTGCAATCAAGTAATATATTTGCAAAACCTGTAACTATGTGCTGCAGATAACATAAGCTACCACCCCTACTGGTGGTCTAGCACATATTTCATGTTTGATATGTCCAAAATCTCTGCCACTGAAACCAGGTAAGGATGCATTTTTTCTGCTTAATCCCAATGGCCAAGATTCTGTTCCAGGCACTAATTTAATCTCAAGTGTCCATTCATCTCCTTAGGAACCTGGATGTCCATTTTTATTCTAACCTTATGTTAGTCACCCACACTAGCATTTGAACAAGGTTATTATTGTTTACTTTTAATTTGCAGTAGGGAAGCAACCATAGGCCCCAACTGGGATTGAGGTCTCATTGTGCTAGATGCTGCATAAATACATAGGAAGCCATAGCTTTTTAAAAAAGACAAGAACAGACAAAGGTTAGGAGAAAGGATACAATATACAAGAAGAGCAATCAGTATGATAGTAGACATATGACTTATTAGTTACAATTATTTTCTCAGTATATTAGTTTTGCTTTCAATATGTAGTTTATAAAATTGCCCTTGCCTACTATAATATTCCTTTTTTAAAACTTTCCTCAATTATGTTTTACACAAATTGGCATCGACTCTTCCACCTTTTTTGTGTGTGACTATGCTTTATACATTTTATTTTGCGGATTGTCCTGGCATTTTTTTTAAATGCCTATTTTCTAATAAATGGTATTACTTGCCCTGGACTATTCCAGTCATTTTGATTTGCTTTGTTAACCGTGTCACATATAGCAAGGTTTTACTGTTTCTTTAATTAATGCATTTAAAAAAACACTACATTACACGGTGCTGCCACTGGCAATTAGAACCTAAGCTATCATACCAATTTCTCATAGGCATAATCAATGGGCACAAAATGGGAGTGATAAGTTAATTACTCCTGCCAACACCACCATCACTTTCACACCCAAGAATCATAGAATTATAGAACCGGAAGGGACCTCAAGAGGTCGTCTAGTCCAGTCGCCTGCATTCATGACAGGACTAAGTATTATCTAGACCATCCCTGACAGGTGTTTGTCTAACTTGCTCTTAAAAATCTCCAATGATGGAGATTCCACAACCTTCCTAGGCAATTTGTTCCAGTGCTTAACCACCCTGACAGGAAGTTTATCCTAATGTCCCACCTAAACCACTCTTGCTGCAATTTAAGCCCACTGCTTCTTGTCCTATCCTCAGAGGTTAAGGAGAACAAGGTTTCTCTCTTTTCCTTTTAAGAACCTTTTATGTACTTGAAAACTGTTATGTGCCCTCTAGGTCTTCACTTTTCCAGATTAAACAAACCCAATTTGAATGAACAGTATATAGTACACTGGTTCTTTCTTCCACCAATTTTATATTATAATTATATAAAAATAGATATCACATCACCAAGCGTGCCAGTTTTGCATAATTTCATGGTTGAACAATAAACTCCAGAAATATTAACCACCCACAGAGATCACCTTGACATGCTTTTGCTGCAGAAAATAAAACATTATACAAACTAGTGAACCCTGAAGCATACTCAAAACATCACATCCTATTTGTAAAACATACACAAAGAATAATGCAATAAGTAAGAACATTTTTAAAAGTTATGTTCATTTTAACCTGGCATTGGCCACTGTCCGTAGACAGGATACTGGGCTGTATGGACCTTTGGTCTGACCCAGTATGGCCATTCTTATGTTCCTATGTTATGTATGCATAAAAGGAAAAGGCATTCCCCAAAACATATACACACTTTTGGGAATGAGCTCAAATTATGGTAGTCATACCTACCTACTGGTCAAATTCTGCTCATTTACAACTGTTCAGCCCCAAAAGTGTAATGGAATAGAATTTGGCTGATACAGGTATAAATAGCTCATTTCAGAAATATACATAACTATAGAAATCAGACTGATTTGATAACAAATGCTCCAATCTGTTCTGATATAAGACAACTGATTTACAAATGAGAACTTAACTTGTTAGTTACATCAGAATTCCCAAATCCATAGTGCTATGTGGGTGGGGAACGTTACTCTTTGTAGTTCACTCAAAAGAACCAAAAATGCCTAAAACTCCTAGTATCAGCTGTAAACCAACAATTTGAATTTCACCTCCAGCCTCACATGTCCCTGACTTTAGAATAACTTTGATCTCTTGGCAGGACTAATTTTTACTTTAATTCTACATTCAGGACTAAGGGTATGTCTACACTGGCAAGTTTCTGCGCCACAAGTTATACCACTTTTATTAAAACGTTGGAATTAAACCACTGTTGCATGTCCACTGTGCTCCTTGTCACGCTGGAGCGCATCCACATTAGCAGCTCTTGCAACAGCAAAGACAGCCGTGCATTGTGGTAGCCATCCCACTGTGCAACTGGCTGCAGGGTGCTTTGGGAAAGGTTTGCAATGCCTCATGGGGCAGGCACAGCGTCACATGATGCAGGTTTCCCAATCCATTGTTCCACAGACATCCTACTACATTGCCAACTGCTTTTCAACTGAAGTGGTGGTGGGGGAGTGAGAATGTCTGACAGGGAGTGTGTGTGTGTGTGTGTGTGTGTGTGTGTGGAGGTGGGGAGAGAGACTGTGTTTTGGGGGACAGAGAGTGTGTCAGCATGCTGTATTGTAAGTTCAGAGAGCGTCAGGAAGCAACCAGTCCTGAGGCAGGGGGAGGAGGAAACCCTGACATCAGCCCCCGCCTCTGTCCCTGGGCTCTACGCACAGCACTTTCTCTCTCTCTCTCTCTCTCACACACACACACACACCCTACCCCTACCTGCCTCTATGTTCAACAACACGAGCATTCCACATTAATGGCTTGCTTTGTGTACCAACATAGCACGGAATCAGAAACGGTGCTTTGAAAGGGGAGGGGCGCATGTCTCCAGGGCGGCTGAGTTCAAAACAATGAGCAGAGCGGTCACTTGAGGCATTATGGGACAGCTCCGGAGGCCAATTACAGCGCAGAAAGCAATCTAGTGTCTACATCGGCAATAGCTCGCTGAAGCCTCTGTGCAAATAACCTTATGACTCTTATTGAGGTGAGTTTTTTGCAGCGCTGCAACTGAGTAGTTTCTGCGTACAAAGTGGCTTGGCGGTGTGTACACGTCTGCAGTTTGAGCGCAAAAAGATGTTTTACTGTGCAGAAACTTGCCACTGTAGACAAGCCCTAATTTTTCCTTTCTGATAGATCTGTGCAACCCGACTGGAGTCAACAGAAATACACGGGTGTAAGAGAGGTGGAGCTTAACCAGAAGGCTATAGTCATATATGCAAATATAGAAGAGAGGATACAGGGCCAGGCAGTAGCACCCACAAAGAAGAAACTGGAGATACAGTGAATATGTGTCAACAGTATGAAGGTACATACTACAGTAGATTATAGTAATAGAAATATCATATGTTAAGATCATTTATTCGGCACTAGTTAGACCTCAGGTATTGGAGGGAAAAATTCTGCATTGTCATGGAACTGGATCAGATGGTCTAATAGGTTCTTTTCATCTTTTAATTGCTATGACTGTTAGCTTGAGTCCTGACTTTAGCTTTGGGAACACAAACATATCTCTCTCTCTCTCTCTCATATTATATATATATACACACACACACACACGTATATAAAAGAGAGATTTGGAACTAAGGCCTACTACAAAAGGTTAGCCGAACTAGGCAAATTTCTTTTAGAGAAAATTCAACAGTGGAAGGCTTGGGGGGAAGAGATGGTCTACAAATATATATGTTAACAGAATTAAAGAAAAAGAGATATGGAAAAGACCCATTCATTCACAAAATCTATTCTCTCACTTCTGCCAGTGTGGCACTATTTTCTACATTACATTTTCTAGTACTTTGTCTAGTCTAATTAGTTTTGGCACTTATTGTCAACCACTTTTCTTGGGAAACTTCTAGAGCGTATTCACTGTCAAGAAATTATCATTAGTATTTTCTAATGTCTCTATCCCATTGGGTTTTCCCCCTATTACTTTAGCTTTTCCAGGGCATAGAAAGGAAAAGCATCTCTACTACAAATATAAGGTAACCCCTTGCATTCACTTCACACTTTTGCCTAAGCACTACTGGAACCATGCCCAAGCTTTAGCAGGTGACGTTTCTGAAGGAGCCTGCTGCAGTCCATTGTGGAATAAAATCCATATGGCAACTGGAAAACTGCTTTGGGAAGACTCTAGCACTTGGACTTCCAGACAACCAAAAAGAGAATGGAAAGTTTGCCATACCTCATGGTCTTTAATGACTCCCTCCCCATTTAGACTACTGTCAGTTTAATATATAGTTCATGCTTTCAAGAACCTGGAAAGAATTGCAAATTTCAGGATAATATGGTTATAGTTATCACAGGACATTTTATCAAGTGTAAACTGGGGACGGGCAGGAAGAACAGAGGGGCTGGAAGTGAGGGAAAATGGTTACCTGTTATGTAACTGTAGTTCTTCACTGTTCTGTAACTGCTCTTCTAGATGTGGGTTCAGACGTGTATTCCAGTGTGCGCGCTTGGGGCTGTCAGAAGAAACACTGAGCGATACTGTTGCTGGTGCTACTGACTGTGTACCTCGTTGTGGCTGGGACAAACTCCCAACAAATCTAAAGTAGCCTAGGAGTCGTTAAACCAATGCAGGGTCTCCTCAGTTTTGTCTAAGAACAAAAACTAATCAGCAAAAAGTCAGTCCTCTATGTTTTGCTGCACATCCAAACTATACCAAAATCCTGCAACGCCTAGGCCCTCCTCACGGACACAGCTGATGCCATAACTCTGGCCGAAGCATCCACCACATACAAAAATGACTGCAACAAGTTTTGGCCAACATATGGCCCTCTGTAACGAATGCCGGCCGATCAGAAGAGTCCTCTGGTGCCAAAGCGAGTCTCATGGCCTGCTCACAAGATGCTACTTCAAGTGCGAGTCCCTCACAACCAACATTCTTTTCTTGAACAACTTGCAGATGGAGCACCTTTCTTTAATGTGCTGTTCTTCCAGATACCACAAACACCGCATGTGAGAGTCACTGTTGGGAACAGCCATCCCACACAATGAACAATGCTAAAACTCTCTGGTAAGGATATTACCCACGGCAGCAAACTACCTAACTAAAAACTAAAACTAAACCTAAGGGTATTCCTAAACTATATTAGCAAACTAACAACAAGAAATCTCAGAAGATTGAGACTGACGGCATGAGGTAAAACACCACACACAATGCTCCAGCTGCAGGTGATAAGAAGGAACTGAAGGGAGTTGAGGCGGCATCACCCAGTAGATTGGTGAATTATGTCTATTTTAATTTTATTCTTGTTGTTGTGATAGTGTACATGTCCGAAGAGTCAGGAAGC
Source organism: Malaclemys terrapin pileata (assembly GCF_027887155.1). Taxonomy (NCBI): domain Eukaryota; kingdom Metazoa; phylum Chordata; order Testudines; family Emydidae; genus Malaclemys; species Malaclemys terrapin. The sequence goes on from NC_071505.1 coordinate 48,880,201, forward strand.
CTTTGTAGTTCACTGAAGGATCCTGGTAGGAAACAGGCTGGCTTCTCTACTTACACATCATTGCTTACACAATCTACTACTGACAGGCTAAGAACTGTGCCTCTCCTACTCTACTCATTTGTTCTCTCTAGGGTGACCATATTTCTCAAAGGGAAAATGCGACACCACATGGGGCTAGCCCGAGCCCCCTCTCCTCCGTGGAGCTGGACTGAGCTGCTCGTCCGAGCCTCGCCCTGCATGCCAACTGTTCACCTTTCTCCCTCCTCCCTCCCCCCCCCGTGGGGCTGGCCCCAGCCACTTTCCCAAGGCTCCCCCTCTCCATGTGGGGCTGGCATTGCTGCTTGCCCAAGCCTCCCTCCCCATGCAGGGCTGCTCGCTGGAGCCCTGCCTGCCCCGTGCGTGAGGCTTGGGTTGACGTTGCTGCTCGCTGGAACGCTACCTGCCCCCCACCAGAGCCCTGCCTCCCCTTCAGTGGGAAGGCCTTAAAGGCAGGTTTTGCATTATTCAGCTGCTTTCACAAGTCCAAAGTATCTATTCTACATTAAAATATTTGTTTTCTAGCCCATTTTCACCACTGGGACACTTATTTCAGTGGTGGCCTACTGTGCAGGTGTTTGGCTTGAAGCTGAAAGAAAGGGTGTTTGCTGGTGTTTGATAACCAGAGCTGCCAGAAGTTTACTTTTATTATTATTATTATTGCAACATCTAGAGAACATCTAGGGGAGCACAGATATTCTCCGTATCCCCGTTGGATTTTTTTATTAAGTTCAAAACCCTACTACAAAACAAAAAGACTTTAGAAGGAAGAAATATAAATAAATAATTGCAAAGAGATTATGAAGGAATTATTGCATTGTTACTGGATTGCCAAGAGTTCAGATGGTGTTCTCAGAGGTTTTCAGCAGAATTAACGTGATGTTACATCAGGATTTCAAAAAAGAATCTGAAATGGCTGTACTTGCTCGAACAGCTTTCAACTTATTTTCCTATGTCAATACAATGGTTCCTAAGTGTAATGCTTGCTGCTAAAAGATTAATTCTAATGGCATGGAAAAAAAATCTTCTCTCTCCCACATAGAAATCAGTGGTGTAATAGAGATAGCTAAATTGAAGAAGTCACACATATAGGACTACAAAACTATCACTTTATAAAGGATGAAAAGGTAGTTGCAAATACTTACAAAACAGTACAGACTTCTGGAAGAAATATTGTTCCGCGAAAATAGAGGGGACATCAACTCACCATGTCATAGGTTATTTGGTACTTACTGACATAGCTGCACCTCTGTTGCCCTTCAGATCTCTCTGAGTGTACCCCTGAACGGTGCCAGACCTTGTGTCGTTATCTATCCCAGAGTAGAATTCCATAATTTGCCCACTCTTAAACTGGACCATGAGCCTCAGTAACCCTGTTTGTCAACCATATTTGCACAGCAGGTATGACTGGGTTCGCCACCTAGGGCTCTTCCCTTTAAAGGTCTGTGACCGGTGAGTTATAGAGTGATCAAATAGCCATCTTAAACCAAAGAATTATTTAACAGTAAGAACAAGGCATTTAGAGTAGAGTGGACAAAAACTGATGATTTTTTTTTTAATCTGATTTTTTAAAAAAAGTTACATTTTTATTCTTAAAAATAATCATTCAAACAATCTATGTCAAGGCTCAAACTTACTATGATCTATTAAAATAATTTAATTTAAATAACAAAATAATATTCAAGCAATAATGTGACACAAAGACCCATTGGTGGTTCACTATGCTGTGTCAGCAACTTTTGTCAGGCCTTACAAACTCACAACACTTAACTCATTGCTGTCATAGCATTTATTCAAAAAGTCTCTTGCAAGGTATCAAATGAAAGCCTGTGATACACTGGTCAGTAATATCATTGTGAAATGTATGTATTAACACTACAGGAGGAATTATGGATACTCTGTTTAAAAATCTGTAAACAAACACAGGGAGAAATAGATTTTCTTCCAGATATGAGGGAAGGTAGTTATCGCCTTGCTTCTAATGGAAATTAAAGCAGTGAAATTGACACAGAGGAAGCCCCATTTGCATGTAAGTCAACAGGAAAAGTCAGGTTGACTGCAGGATATGAAATCAGCATGGGAAGACATCACAGACTAAAGCCACATTGGGTTGTCTTGTCTTTGGGGTCAAAACAATGAGTTTTGGGGAAATATGACGTGAAGCAAATAGACATTTTGGTATCCATTTCATTGAGGAACATTCCTGGTAGGGAAGAATGATTCATGAAAAATCTGGATGCTGAATGAACTGAACATCAGCAAGCTCTGCAGAAAAGGACTTTGAGGGTATGAAAACTACTTGTAGCCAAATTTTTGTAGCTTGTTAAGTTTTAGTCACTAGAAAGCATGGTCATACTTTTATTTTATTTCGAACCATTTTCTATTATCTTTGCTTAGTATCACTTAAATCTCTGGCCTTGATTAATAAACATTCTTATTTTGTTATGAAAATAACAAATAACTTACTCTAGTGCTGTTATACTAGAGTAAGGGATGCATCCTCAGTTGAGCCAACAGGCTGGTGTTCACACTGTCTCTTTTGAGAGAGCTGACGTGGTCATTTCTGTGAGTGCCCAGTGACAAGGGCTAGATACTGCAGGGGAACACTCTTCAAGGAAGTTTGAAAAGTGAAGTGCACCTGCAAGGTGAAGATCAAGGAAAGGTGAAGAGACAGAGGAAAATATGATTACAAATGGGAGAGTGCATGGTCTTGTGCTTAGAGAACAAAACCAGGAATTAGAAGTGTCATTGCCGCTAATTAACCCCACCTTGAGCAAAGTTAACTGAGCTGTACCTCATTTCCAGTGTTGCTTATATGGTCTAGGTAGCATAGGGTCATGTACATGAAGCCGCTGGGCTGGTGAACAGGAGACTGATGGGAGGGCTGCTGGATGTACCAAATGCAGATGACATCCAGTTCTATGACTCTCCTATCTGATCTATGTGGTGCATTGGAGTGGATTATCCACTGAATGTGTCAGACTGATTCTGGATGAGAGCTAGCTGGCTGAGGCATAACCTGGGCAAGACTGAGATAACATTGGTAGGTACCTGCAAGCAACCAGATGAGTACAGAATGCAGAAAAAATTATAGTAAAAACACTTGTACTGAGTGACTGAATCCACCATTTACACCCCGAGTTCAAAATTTAGGTGTAATATTCAATCCTGGGCTGCTCTTCAGTGGTCGGGTACTGGTTGCAGGCCAGAAGCTTCGCAGCCAGTTCAAGTCACAGAACACTGATAGAAAGTTCTCCCTATGTGACTCTGATTTCTCCTGGTATTTCCTGGGCCACCCCATCAATCCTGCACCTTCTGTGACACAGCTCGGCCAAGCAACTTCTCCAACTCCCTCCCCTGATCTATCTTTACCCTCATACTATTTCTTAATCCTCACCCCTTAGTATCTCTTGAAGACCCAACTCTCCCCGGCCCCCAACATTTCCTCATTTAACCCAATCCTCACAACTGTGTCTCCACCCAACTTCTAAACTCCAAGCTGCCACTCCATGTATATATAATTGTCAACACCTAAAAACTCTACACTGGGCCTTGCTCAGCAGCTCTATCATCTCACTCCCATACCTTCCATCCTACCCACCAACTATTCAAACCAGGTCTCAATTGAGATTCCTTTTAGGATAAATTAATTCAGGGTTAAAGAGGTTAAAGCTGATGCTGAGCCCTAGGCTAGCCAGTTTACCCCACTCCTTCCATATATTAACAATTTTAACATCTTCAGTTAATTCCTATACATAAATAGTTATCGTTGAGTTGCAGAACCCAAATCAGATTACTCATTACTGATATATTAAGTGAAGTGGAACAGAGACCTTAAAGGGGAGTTTGACATCTCCTCAAGACACCCAGAACTGTAAGCCACTGTGTTACCCGTCTGCCTCAGCAAGGAAGAGCTTTGCTGGGGCTGATGGACTTGACATGGAATTTCTTTCATACTGATTTTACCTGCTTATGATGACTTGAAGCAATTTGGAAATTCATGGTAGATCTAACAAGGCGGTGGTCTGTCCAACAGTTCCATGCACGGCCCTCATGATGTGGACATCCTTCCGATCTCGAACTTTGACAACAAAATAGTCAAGAAGGTGCCAATGCCTGGAGTGAGGGTGTCTCCAGGTGGTCTTACACTTCTCACTTTGTCTAAAGATGGTGTTCGTGATGACCAGGCCATGTCCTATGCATTTCCTCAGGAGGAGGATGCTGTTGAAGTTAGATATAGTGACTCGGGAGAAACTTCAACAGTGTCTCCAAGAGAGGTTCACCGCTATGCCTACAGTTGATGATGATAATGAAAATTTCTGGAATGGATTAAAAGGCTGCCATTCTCTCGGCATGTGCAACCAGCAGACATACATAACCCATACACACAGCACACGACATTCATGAGAGGTATTTTCACCAGAAGTGGTGGCCAGTACGTCCCTCGGCCAGCGTCACTTCCTGCAGCTCCCATTGGCCTGGAGCAGCGAACCACGGCCACTGGGAGCTGCAATCGGCCAAACCTACGGATGTGGCAGGTAAACAAACCGACCTGGCCCACCAGGGGCTTTCCCTGAACAAGCGGCGGCCCTAGTTCGAGAACCACTGCTTTAGAAGATACTTTTTTGGATACATATTATGACAACCCTGTCTTGGGGTAGTGAGTGTTTCAGGTCTGATATGAGCTACAGTAGAGTGGGTCTTCTGCCAGTGGGCACTGAAGGACTTATAGGATCACAGGGTATAGACATGCAAAAAAAAGAAAACACAATACTGAAAGACGTGAGAGAAAATGAGGAGAGACAAGCACTTTCTGTTTTTATCTCAGCAAAAAGTTGGATAATAAAAGTTTCTAGGGAATGCAACACAGGGCAGGTAGGCTTCTCACAGGCCCATCACATAGATTGCAACTGCAAGCAATATATTTTCATAAGTGTTTATTCAAAAAAGACAAAAGGAAAAAAGCTTCAGGAAAATAAATACATTAGGGACTATGAGAGAGGCAAATCAGAATGCTGCTTAGAGCCTTTGCTTCAAGTCCACAGGAGCTTTTTATTTTCTATATGAAAGGCAAAAAATATCTACTGATTTTAACCCTCCCCCACCCCCCCACCTCCCAAAAAAAATAAACAACAAAAACTCAGCTGGAAGGGAACTGAACCTAAATCTTGAACTGACATTCTTCCAACTTTATTGTGGGTCTGTATCCCTGAAATATTAAAAAAGTGTTTAGTCAGCCCATATAAATAACAATGTAAAATAATGGAAGTTTTCCTGATTTTTAACTATGTTCATATGACATACAAATTTAGAGCCCACCTCAGAAACATTTCATATGTGTAACCTTCACTGAACTCAATAAAAGTTCTGGCCATGGATCCTTCACAGGATCAGGCCCATATACCTATTATTACAATAGTCAACTTTCTCCCATTATAGTAAACATCCACATAGGCCCAGTTGTTTAACAGATTCCTACTTAGAAAACAATTACTTTATTCAATAAAAGTGTTGAGACAAATACTCATAACTATCATAACAAACTATTTTATTAACTCAGTGGCACACAGCATATTTCTGGATGAAGTCAGCCTAAGAGAAAATAGAATTTCAGTGATGACTGAGTTCCTGAACTTGACAGTGAATAGGTAAAGATCACTGCTGAGGTCGACTCAAGCAAAATCAATATTAGAAAGAACTAAAGAAAAACCAGCACAAATGATGTTTTACTGTACACAAGACTGAAAATTTTCTGAAAATAAAGAAAATTGCTAAGATAAATAAGATGATAAACATAATAATGTCATTTATAGTGGCAGATTAATGGGAATGAAAGGTAATGAAATGGCAACATTTAAAAGCTGAAGTAGCTAAACAGAAGATTCTTCCAAATAAAATGTGCTAGAACACTGAAAAATTCATTTTTTGAACTGCTAAATTAAGAATTCCTCAGAGCAATTTGCTCCCATTGAAGAATGTAGCAGGATCAACTCAGTAAACAATTAAGAGAAGAAAAAAAGTACCACCAATAAAGACATCAAAAGTGTCCATTGTTAGCAGAATTTAAGCTACATAGGTCAAAAAGAGTGGTGCCTGAGCTTTAAATTTTGTCTGCTCCAGAAACAAGAATTGGCAAGAGTCAAGGGGTTTATTTGTAAAAAATACTTTGCTCCTGCTCCATAAGCGAGTTCAGAATAAAGGTAATGTTTCATATGAGCAAAGTGTGCTTTCAGGATAGACGGATGTGGTAACTAGTTGGGTACAGCCTTTTAAAATTACAATCACCTACACAAACAAAAATTACTTGAGGATTGGATGGTTCAAAGGACTGGTAACAAGATACAGCACCTTTCACCTCTGGTTCGCTAGGTCAAATGCAGAAAATGTCAAGATGGCTGAAAGTTGTTCCATCTGGGAGCTACATGGCAATGCTAGATAGATTATTACTTAAAAAGAGCATCAGCACAATCAACTCCAAGTAACACTCGTGTGGGCAGCCTCAGCAAAGATGTTAATGACTAAATGGACATGAAGGCAACTTCTCCCATTCCCCTAGAGGTGGGCTCTCAGAAATAAGGTTGAAGCACAATGGCTTGGTAAGCTGAGGAACTGAACCATGAGCTGTACGCCTTCTGTGAACTTAAGACCTAGGTCTCCAGGGCTGTCAAAATAAATAAAACCCTACAGATAAAGTGTGCTATTACTACTGTTAAAAGCATACAAATAATGATTACTATCTGATTTATACCATTGAATATAAGGTCGATATTAAAATTGGTCTGTAATAGCAAAGCAAGAGGTGGGATAACATGGGAGAGGCAGCAGTTACGTACAGGAGACGTGCTCTCCAATCCCAATTCTGACACTGACTCATTGTGAAACCTTCTGCATGTTACTTAAAAATGTGTCTCAGCTTCCCCATGAATAAAATGAGAGCAATAATATTCACCATAAACCTCAAGTAGGTATTATCAGGCTTACACCATTAAGGTTTGTTTCCTCATTTAAGAACCTTAAATGAAAGGAGAAATAATACACTCTGAGAACCTCTCCTAGCCCTGAAGAAGAGCTCTGTGAAAGACTGAAATTTGTCTTTTTCACCAACAAATGTTGGTCCAATAAAAGTTATTACCTCAGTCACATTCTCTTTAAATCTGGGACCAACACAACTACAAAAACACTGCAAACAAAGGAGAAATAATGGTAAAGTATCGCTATATAATAGTAATAATAGTAAAGTATCTCATGTATCTTCTGGCATTCTTTTATTCTCAAAATTTTACTTCTCCAAGCGGCAGAACAGGTATTTACTATAAATATAGTAAAGGTATGGCCCAATGGAAGCTCAGCTTTCTACAGCAATTGCATTCTAGGAAGGAGTGAAATAAAGCTTAAATTCTGATCCTGGTAAGTTAATAGCAAAACTCCCAAGGATTCAGGATTTGTTTCCAGGGAATTATTTTCCCTTCTTCTTCAGCAGCCATGTACATTTAGCCATGTCATAGCCATGTATGATAAATCATAAAAATGTAGAAGTCTCACAAAAGCATGACTCTAGCCTGGCTTACAGGGATAGCTACAGTGATCTACAGTGCTAGAACTAGCACTAAAGAGCCAGTTTACAAACATGGAAGAAGAGTGTGATCAAAGACTGGCTTTAATCAAAAAAGCAAGTCTTGGCAAGCAAGGTGACAAAAGATAGGAAATGGATCGCTCATGGGGAATGAACTATGAGGAATGAAGTCTGAAATATTAATTTTCATCTTACTGTTACTCTGTACCACTGACACAGGCTAATGTTGAAATCCAACATGGAAGGACACTACTAGAAGAAATCTAGAGTTTGTGTGTGACATAATATTAGTCAAAATACTTTGGTTAATATAAATCCATTGGACTAGTCAATAAAGATTGAAAGTCAGTCTTTCTAAAATACAGCACCTCCTTTAACTCAGTGGTTCTCAATCTGTTGGGAGGACTCCATAGAGGGGATGCTAAAAGATCTTCGGGGAGCAGTGGGCAGAAGTAACAATTTCAGCTTCATGTCAATGGTGATGCCACTCAGTTATCATGGGTGGTGAACAAACATGGGGAGACACTGAGCTATAAGAGCTACCCTTGCCTCTGACTGGGCCTGTGAGATTGTGGGAGGGGAGTGAGTGCTGCTGCTAGAGAGACCAGCATAGAGGAAAGAGTGGACATGGTGAAACTGCTTGTCCCCACCACTGGAGCCCTTTCTAGCCTTTCAAACTACCTGCCTGGCTTAATTTCATATTCTTTTTGAACAGCTGACCACCATCATGTTTCTGTTCTCTACCTTCACAAGATCATGCAGATAACAGCAAGCATCAAGGCATCCTGCCTCTCCTCTCGAAGATCACCCTGGTAAAACATGGAAAATGACAGAGAAGGGAAGCTATCAGCCTATTGAAGCAATGTCCTAGGAACACATGGTTGGCAATTGCTTAGCAGCCCCCTCTCCCTGCACCATCTACAACCACCCATGTTCAGTTCCATAAAGGGCTGGTGCAGAGACCAGATACGTAAGTACATCTTAGAGAAAGAGCCATCACGAATCAAGGGTGGAGGTCAATGAACAGCCAGGAGAGGAGTCTGCACTCTCTATGCACATAAAAAGGGCCACTGGCCAGGAGCAGATGAAGCAAATCATAGGGGATGCAAGGAGACAAGGCATGGGGAGTGGCCATTAGGGACAAAAGAAAAACCATGCACAGAGAAGAGGGAAGCCATGAGCAGGGCTGGCTCCAGGGTTTTGGCTGCCCCAAGCAGCCAAAAAAAAAAAAAAAAAAAAAAAAAGAGTAACAAGAAGGGTTTCTACAGGTATGTTAGCAACAAGGCGGTGGTCAGGGAAAGCGTGGGCCCCTTACTGAACGGGGGAGGCAACCTAATGAAAAACGATGTGGAAAAAGCTAATGTACTCAATGGGGTTTTTTTGCCTCTGTCTTCACGAACAAGGTCAGCTCCCAGACTACTGCACTGGGCAGCACAGTATGGGGAGGAGGTGACCAGCCCTCTGTGGAGAAAGAAGTGGTTCAGGACTGTTTAGAAAAACTGGATGAGCACAAGTCCATGGGGCCAGATGCACTGCATCCAAGTGTGCTAAAGGAGTTGGCGGATGTGATTGCAGAGTCATTGGCCATTATCTTTGAAAACTCATGGCAATCGGGGGAGGTCCCAGATCACTGGAAAGAGGCTAATTTAGTGCCCATCTTTTAAAAAGGGAAGAAGGAAGATCCTGGGAACTACAGGCCAGTCAGCCTCACCTCAGTCCCTGGAATAGTCATGGAGCAGGTCCTCAAGGAATCAATTTTGAAGCACTTCAAGGAGAGGAAAGTGATCAGGAACATTCACCAAGGGCAAGTCATGCCTGACTAACCTAATTGCCTTCTATGATGAGATAACTGGCTCTGTGGATGAGGGGAAAGCAGTGGATGTGTTATTCCTTGACTTTAGCAAAGCTTTTGATATGGTCTCCCACAGTATTCTTGCCGGCAAGTTAAAGAAGTATGGGCTGGATGAATGGACTATAAGGTGCATAGAAAGCAGGCTAGATCATTGGGCTCAATGGCTAGTGATCAATGGCTCCATGTCTAGTTGACAGCCAGTATCAAGCGGAGTGTCCCAAGGGTTGGTCCTGGGGCCAGTTTTGTTCAATATCTTCATTAATGATCTGGAGGATGGCATGGATTGCACCCTCAGCAAGTTTGCAGATGACACTAAACTGGGAGGAGTGGTAGATATGCTGGAGAGGAGGGATAGGATACAGAGGGACCTAGACAAATTAGAGGATTGGGTCAAAAGAAATCTGATGAGCTTCAACAAGGACAAGTGCAGAGTCCTACTCTTAGGAAGGAAGAATCCCATGCACTGCTACTGACTAGGGACCGAGTGAATAGGCAGCAGTTCTGCAGAAAAGGACCTAGGGGTTACAGTGGACGAGAAGCTGGACATGAGTCAACAGGTTGCCCTTGTTGCCAAGAAGGCTAACGGCATTTTGGGCTGTATAAGTAGGAGCATTGCCAGCAGATCGAGGGACGTGATCATTCCCCTCTATTCGGAATTGGTGAGGTCTCATCTGGAGTACTGTGTCCAGTTTTGGGCCCCACACTACAAGAAGGATGTGGAAAAATTGGAAAGAGTCCAGTGGAGGGCACAAAAATGATTAGGGGGCTGGAGCACATGACTTATGAAGAGAGGCTGAGGGAACTGGGTTTATTTAGTCTGCAGAAAAGAAGAACGAGGGGGGATTTGATAGCTGCTTTCAACTACCTGAAGGGGGGTTCCAAAGAGGATGGATCTAGACTGTTCTCAGTGGTACCAGATGACAGAACAAGGAGTAATGGTCTCAAGGTGCAGCGAGGGAGGTTTAGGTTGGATATTAGGAAAAACTTTTTCACTAGGAGGGTGGTGAAGCACTGGAATGGGTTATCTAGGGAGGTGGTGGAATCTCCTTCCTTAGAGGTTTTTAAGGTCAGGCTTGACAAATCCCTGGCTGGGATGATTTAGTTGGGGATTGGTCCTGCTTTGAGCAGTGGGTGGACTAGATGACCTCCTGAGGTCCCGTCCAACCGTGAGATTCTATGATACTATGCTCCTGACAACATGTGGGAAAATAGTGTCCCCCTATGCTACACTGGGGGATAGAACAGGTAGAGCAAAATCAAGGGAGGCAGGGGTTGAATGTACTGTAAAGTGTGGAGGCACCTTTTCCACTCTAAGATTCCTCAATGGCTCAAAAATGTTGTATGATGAGATCTGCATTACATGACCAAGGGAGAAGCAGGGTCCCAAGAGTGGGCAGTCACTTGGAGAATAGGTACTTTTCTCTACATACACTTTTTGCAATTCATCCACTGCGGACTTCATTCCTCTGGAATGCAGCAGCTTGGCACACTGCAAGTTCAACTTTATAACTGGTTAAAAAATACTGATATCATACCAAGTAGCAATATATTTCAGGAAAATATCCTAACAGCTGAACAACACTTGAGAAAGTGAGTCTAACCTACTTTGGAAAAATTCCAAGCAACACTGACAATGAAAGAAAGTACTTTCAGTATCATATATTTACACACAGAGAGACAGACAAGAGGAATTGTCTAAGACAATGATAAGCATTCAAGTATACACTGTACTTAGACAAAATTAAAGTATAGGAACATCCAGCACTATATTATGTCTCTGATAGTGGCAACTGGCTGATGCTTCAGAAGAAGGTAAAGTAAGCCCATAATGGAGAATTATGGAATTACTTGTACATAGAAGTTTCTTCATAATCCTAAATGTCTCAATCAATTTCATTGTCTGTCTATGGTCCCCTTCAAAGCATGCAACTCATTATTTCATTTCTAATGAAAAGCTACTGGCTAGAACATTTAGAACAACTAGAAAAGCCTACAGTAAGCCGCGGAAGTATTTGAAAACACATATGATAAGAATACATTAAGTAGCAGCCTGTAGTGTGGCAAGTAATGAAACCACTAACGTGCAAATACTGTAATGTGTCTGTACAGCATATGGTATGCATTTAATCATTTATAACGCAGCATATGGTACAAATTTTTATCATTTATATTATAATACACACACACATACATATATATGACAAGCATTTCTGACACTGTAAACATTTATGTAGTTGAAACTGTTCATAACTGGAAGCATAATGTAGGTCTGGAAAACCAGCAGTAAGAGTTGTTCTTTCACTGTTGATAGATTCATTCCTTGACATCTTCAAGATATATCTATAATTATATATTTCTACATTGTATTTTATTTTACTGATCAGGTAAATAAACTTCACTGCTTATTACTGGGGGGAGCATAGAATCTGGCCTTCCTCATGAGTTTCCTATCTTTGAATGCCACAGCTCTGTAGTTTCACTCCTACTGTGCTAGAAATTATTTTCAGATGGCCCAGAGGCATTGTAGCACACTCTGTGCTGCCATGAGCAAGACCAATATTTGAGAGCTAACTTAAGACTCCTGCTGCCTCAGCTGGTAGAGAACAAGCATGTGGTAGAAGTGATGAGCTTGTTCTCCCGGGGGCTGGGTGCCAGCTGCACTACTCTAAGAGATAGAGAGTGTGGAATTAACAGTGTCCTCACAGAGAGGCTGTACAATTTTGCCTTTCAGTGTGAAGAACCATGCCTTAATGGAAGCTAGTACAGAGGAATGAGGCATCAGAATACAGAAGTGGGGAACACTATCAAGCAAAATAAGTGTTTTCCTCTGTAAAACAATCATTACATCTGAATATATTAAAAAGATGTTAAAGATTGTTTATTATTTATTTACGGTAGCGTCTTAAATGCTTTCCAAATACTTTAAAAAGACCATTCCGTCCTCAGGAGCTGATATCGAAGGACAGACAAGTAAACAATATTAGGGAAAGAGAACAGGAACAACAGGCAGAAATGTGTCTTTGAGAAGGCCTTACATGCAAGTAGGGAAGGTAGATGAGCTAATGTAAGTCCTACCATACATAAAGAGCTGTGCAGAAGAAAGCAGAGGTGACTCCATGAAAAGCTGACAAATGGGTGAGCAAGTCTGGGAGCACTGACACAGTAGACTGAATTGGGGTCGGGGAGGCAACACAACATTTGACAGGGGAGAATAAATACAGAGAGTAAGAGTTATGTAAAGCTTTGAAAGTGTTGAGAAGAAAATTAAATTTGATGTGATAGATTCAAAGAGGGGCCTGACCTGAGGCAAGTGTGCGTGTGAGGGGTGAGTCTAGTATTTGCATTTTGTATGGACTGCAGTGGAACAATGCATGCATTGAGAAGACAGAGAGGGGAAAATTGAAGTAGTAAAGAAGAAATACCATGAAAGCCTGAACAAGAGATTTAGCTGTGGAGATGGAAAGAAAAAGGGGGATCTTGGAAAAGTTAAAAAGGAAGAATCAGCAAGATTTGGATATGACCTAGATGTATATAATTGGGGAAGGGAAAGACAGCAGTCAAAAATAATAACAAAAATTGTGGGCTTCAGTGACATGTATGATACTGGTCTTGTCTTCAGTGACAAAAAAATGAGGCAAGTGGAGTAGGTGGAGAAGGAAGATATGGTTCTATTTTGGCCACCTTGAGTTAAGGTGATGACAGCACATTAGGAGATGTCAGAGAGCCAAGCAGAGATGCAGATTTGGATGGAAGGAGTCAGGTTGGTTAAGATTTGTGACACTTCAATAGAGATGACAGCTGAAGGCAGGTAAGCTGATGAGCTCATCGAGAAACAGAGTGAGAAAACCTGAGACCCAACAACATAGTTCTGGGGAACCCCAAAAGAGAGTAGGAGAGGAGGATGCAGAGGACCCACTGACAGAGAAACTGAAAGAACAGACTACCTCAAAAGTTCAGTGAGGATAAGATGACAAGAAGGAGAAGAAAATGTAACAGTATCAAAAGCACATGACAAGTCAAGAAGGGGAAGAATGGAGCAGAGGCCCTGAGATCTGGCAAGGAAAAGGTCCTTAAAGACCCTATTGGGAGCAATTTCGGAAAAGTCAGAAGTCAGATGGGAAGGGATCCAAGACAGAGGGGAAGAGAGGAAATGATTGTACTGTTTGCAGACTGTAATTCAATGAGTTTAGAGAGAAAGGAGAGGAGAGAGATAGGACAGTACTTGGAGAAGAAGGAGGGCTAAAAAAGTGTATTTATTATTATTTATTAGAATAGCAAGGACCAAGGCATGCTTATATCGTGAGGAGAAGGAGCCTGAGAATAATGAGACTGAAGGAAAAGAAAGGGATGGGATGGGATGGGATGGGATGGGATGGGATGGGATGGGATGTCCAGGCAGCTGGAAGAGTCAGAGGTGGAGAGAAGGTAGAATACCTCAAGGTCATTGATGGGGAGAAAGATTCGAAGGTGTTAGGTGGAGAGGAGAGAAATGAGGAAGGAAAAAGGTTAGGTGGGGAAATCCCAGAAATTTTGTTGATTCCCTCTGAAAAAAGTTTGCAAAGGGTGCACAGAATGAGGAGACAGTCGTGGGTTGTAAATACTTGATTGAGGCTGTTGACATTGTAATAAATGAGAGAAGAGAAACGTTGTTTGGCCAAGAAGGTATAGTTGAAAGAATGGTTACTTACTCTATAGTCACTGCGGTTCTTCAAGATGTTGTAGTCAGTGTGGATCCCACTGCAGATGTGCACACACCTCATCCATCAGGGTCACACAAGCGCCCTGCACTTCCTCTTGCTCCCGGATGAGGGCATAATCAGCGAGACAGCCACACAATTCAAAGCCCACGTTGATCCACACTGACTACATCTCATAGAACTACAGTTAGTTACTGTACTGTACTATTATGTCTTCTCTGAGTATGTGCCAGTGTGAATCCCAGGAAGATGGAATTCTGAGACCACCTTATTGGGAGGATCCACAGGGCTAGAATCTGGGTCTGCTGGTGCCTGAGCTACTGCTACATCCACACAACTATTCAAGGTCTGGCAGAGCAGCAATCCATAGGCTGTGAGCCTTGAGGGGCCAACCACCACTTCATATCCTGCCCATGAAGGTCCTGTCTGGCTTGGACTACCACATTCCCTGATTGGCTGAGGCACACTATGCAAGGCCTAGGGCAAACACCTGGATGCTGTCTGTGCAAGTAGGCAAATCACCAGCTTGCTGCTGCAAACATACCTTGCTGCGCACTCCTAATACCTTGTCTTATTCTTGGTTCCTGACCCCAGTACTGGTCCTGACACCTGGCCTCAGTCCTGGTCCCCTGCTCCACTCTAGACTTCTTGCCCTGCCTCTCTTCCACTAATTTTACCCCTATTGGCTTACTTGGCTCCAACCCCATGTGGCTCATTGACCTCGACTCCAACCTGATCCTACAGCATGACACTAGTCCATACTTGACACCGTACAAACAATCTTAATAATAGCAGAAAAGGTTCCACTAAGAAATTCTGTTGAGGTAAGTGGAGGCATTTTTCCATCTAGGTACAGCAGAAACAAATATATCCTGAATCAACAGATATTCCTCTTATTTTGGACTATCTTCTTCCTCTCAAAATGGCTTGGCTCTCCCTCAGTTCTATACAAGTTCACCTAGCAGCCATCATCAACCCAGAGATGGCATTACTTTGGAAGAAATTGTTCTGTGATATTCATGCTGTTTGGTTGGTGAACATGCTGTTTGGAGCCAAAACCTTTAAGCAAGGAAGGTGCTGTCTAGAGAATGGGGTAACATAAATGTATAAAGGCCTGTATCCCAGGAGGGAAAGAAAAGTTCTGACTGGAGCTCAAAGGTTGTGCACTACCTGGTCTATCAGGTCATTCATGGCACAAAACTTGTCCCTTGGTAGATAAGCTCTCGCTGTGACTGAGCCCAAGGTCGAATTTATGAAATCTATTGTCTGTGCTGGAGTGAGGACAGACTTTTCCAAGTTCACACTGACTCCTAGAGAGAATAAGAGAGAAGCATTAATGAGGTGGACAGGTAGACTTGAAGTGTTCTGCCAATGAGAAGCCAGTCATCAAGACAAGGGAAAATGGTGAAGCCATTCCATCTCAAATGAGCTACTGTTACAAGGAACACTTTGGTAAAGACACTTGGGGTGGTGTCAGAACCAAATGGGAGCATCCTGCACTGAAAGTGGTTGAGGCCCACCATGAATCTGAGAAACCATCTGCAAGAGGGGAGAATGTTTGCATCCTTCATACCGAGGGCTGTAAACCATATGTCCTTTTCCAAGAATGGGATTATTAATGCCAATGTGACTAGGTGAAATTTCAGTTTGTGAATAAAGCAGTTGAGATTGAGGAGATTGAGACTCAGTCTCCAACTGCTCTTTTTGGGTACTAAAAATTGCGTCAAGTAAAAGTCTTTTCCCTGGTGTATGGAGGTACCCACTCTATCGCTCCTTGCTGGAGAAGGGAATCCACTTCTTGCGTGAGAATACCCTCATGAGAATGATCCCTGAAGAGGAATGTTGATGGGGGGTTTGGAGGAAGTATTAAAGTAAACTTGATTGCATAGAACTGGAAGATTTCTAACAGTCACTTGTCTATCGTTATAGCACACCAGTTATGGAAATAGGATGCCAAACAGCCCCTAGAAAAGTCATAGGAACTTATAAAGTCTGCAGATGACACAAAAATTGGGGAAGCGGTAAATAATGAAGAGGACAGGTCACTGATTCTGAGAGATCTAGATTGCTTGGTAAACTGGGCCTAAGAAAACAATGTGGGTTTTAATATGACTAAATGTAAACATATACTTTGGGGAACAAAAACACAGGCCGTTATTACATGACAGGGGACTCTATCCTGGGAAGTAGTGACTCTGAAAAAGATTTGTAGGTTGTTCTGGATAATCAGCTGAATGTAAGCTCTAAGTGTGACACTGTGGCCAAAAGAGCATAAACAGGGGAATCTCAAATAGGAATAGAGAAGTTGTTTTAACATTGTATTTGGCACTGGGATGACCACCACTGGAATACTCTCCAGTTCTCCCCACTATTCAAGAAGGATGTTGATAAATTGGTGAGGGTTCAGAGAAGAGCCACAAGAATGATTCAAGGATTAGAAAACATGCCGTAGAGTGATGGACTGAAGGAGTGCAATCTATTTAGCTTAACAAAAAGAAGATTAAGGCATTTCTTGATTACGATCCATAAATATGTACCTGGGGAACAAATATTTAGTAATGGGCTCTTCATTCCGGTAGAGAAAGGTATAACACCAGACAATGGCTGAAAGTTGAAGCTAGACAAATTCACAATGGAAATAAGTTGTAAAATTTTGAATGGTGAGAGTAATTAATCACTGGACCAATTTATCAAAGGTTTTGGTGGATTCTCCATCACTGACAATATTTAAATCAAGATTCATTTTTTTCCCTAAAAGATATGCTCTAGTAATTATTTTGGGGAAGTTCTATGGAGGTCAGACTAGATGATCACAATGGTCCCTTCTGGCCTCGGAATCTATGAATTTCCCTGAACTCTGATGGATCCTCCTCTAGGGCTTCTAGACAAAGCAATCAGGCCTCTTCTGATTATAACAAGTTCTCATGAGAAGGGTTCCTGAAGAATGATAGGGAAGGGGTGTCAGTAGGGGTAAAGAGTAGAATTTGGGTGGCCACGGGGGATGTTTTCTAACAATCATCTGTTTAAAGTCATGGCAGGTATACCGGGTGGAATGGGGTGAGGTGGCTTCCAAAAGTCATGCCCTCTAGACTGGGTTGGAAATGGCTCCCAACAATCCCATCAAATTTACTGATGTGTTGTGGCAATGGGGCACATTGTCAAGGAGGAGGAAAGCTCTTGCCCTCTGCTGTATCTCACTTACTTCTTGGCATAATATTCAGGTTTCCTGTGATATAAAGATATCATCCACTGTCTTGGCTGGGGCTGAGGATGATATGGTGTAACTCCCCACAGAGTAGATAGTGGCCTGAGTCCTTAAGTGAGTGCAAAGCCCTGTCCAACCTCTCATTGAGCAGCTTTTACTCATGGCCTGCACCTCCTAGGAATGCCAGTTGTCTGAAGTCACAATACCTATTGCATTTTCATCACTGTGATCTTAGATCTAGCTGCAGTGTCAGAGACATCCATTGCCACTTATAGGGCATTCCTGGCCATTAATTAGCCTTCCCCCTTGGTTATGTCTTTAAGCAATTCTCTGCTCTCATGCAGGGAGCTTCATGAGGAAGGGGTTCACCTTGTTCCATATTGGCCAGTAATGCCCTGACAGTTAGGGAAAATTTTCTCACAAAAGGTCAATCCTGTTGAGGTCCTTTGCCTTGGGGTACACTTTTTCAATTTTGACTTCGCTTGTACTGCTGACATGCCTGGGGAGCCCAGATTGTGCTGAGTGTTGAAGTAACCAAGCCCCATGGAAACCTGGTACTTCTCAACTCGTTTTGCAGTAGGCATTCTTGTTGCTGGTCTCTGCCACAGAGAGCCTTAGCAGGTTGTGTAACCCCTCATTTATGTGAATGACAATCTTGGCTGGACCAGAAGCTGACAAGCTAACTAACAGCTTGTGGGATTTCTCCAATATGACCAATGTCTTGATCTCCAGACTCTTCACAATCCTCACCAGGAGCTCCTGTAATGTTTTAAAGTCTGATGTCTATACTGGTGTCAGGAGACACTTCATCAGGAGACATACACTGCTCCTTTGGTGGTGATACAGATGCTGCTCTGTATCTGGCTTTGGCTCTTCCTGATACTCTGGGTCAGGTGGTCTGGCCTGGGATGCTGATGGGGAGAATGACCTCTTATTTTTTCTCAAGTGCAGCGGGAGAGACCTGTTTGTCAGTGCCTGAGATGGTGGGCCCCAGATTTGCCAAAAGGGCCACAGTCACATGCCAAAGAACTATTGCTGGTTTGTTGGATGCTCAATGTCATTCCTGAAATGCCAATGGTGGTTGAGTCCTGTAGAATAAGATGGCAGGTCTGTCTCTTTTGTTGACCACTGACCTCAAAGAAGAGGGGCTCTCTACTGGAAGATGAGGAGAATGTATGCTCCGCTGAGGGTGAGGAGGAATAACCTCCTACAGTGGCAGCACTGAAATATATTGCATGCTCAGTACTAGAGTCTGATGCTGATGTGTCTTGGTACCGACAACCATCTTGGTTCTTCTCTAGGTTTATCTGCTGTTGTGGGCAGCAGCGCCAATGGATGCTCATCAGACCTGAAATCAGGGCCAGAGGAGTCTTCTGCATCATAAGCTGCTCCTCCTGCCAAGCCCTCTGTGCAGTGGTTGAAGGATTTAATCTCTGGAAGCTTTATGGTGTCTGTCCTTTTGGGAGTACATTGAGCCTGTCTGGAGTCTCTGACTCTATGTTCAGAGCAATGCCTCTCAGTGCCAAACAAACTCCAGTGTTGATGCCAGCTTTGATTCTAATGGCTTTCAGGATGGATTCTGTGCCAACGGTAGCAGTGCCAATGCTGGGTGTTTCCTCAGCACCATCTTCTTCATGCTGGTCTTGGTGTCACTTAACAACTAGATGTGGCATTGGATGAAAATGGCTTGTCTGTCAGCAACACTCTGGGGCTTGTGACCTCTGGGTCTGATGAGACCTTCATGGACTGTTCCAGAAGACAAAGCTTTAGCCTTGTGTCTCACAGCTTACATGTTCCTATGGAGAATGATAAACAGACCGAACTTCTGCTCAGTATATAAGATTCCCTCAAACAGAAGAGACACCTGCTGTGGCCATCTTTCAGAGGGATTAGTACATTGCAGAATGGACAGAGCTTAAAGCCCACAGGTTTCAAGTCCGTCATGTTAAGAAGCCCAAACAGAGGGGTACGTACAAGGGAGTGTGTACAGGGGGTTCTGACAATCCATCAGCTCAGATGGATGGAAACAGTTAATAGTAGACAATATAGAAGATCAGAAAGTAGTTCAGAAGATTTTCTCAAGATTTGTAGACATTTAGTCTGAGCTAAGAACCAGAGGGTCAGATGCTCACCAGGATCCATCTCACTGCCACTGGCAGTAAGAGGGAACTGAGGGAGGGTCACAGCTATCTTATCCTTTATGCCTCCATGTGGGGTTAGGAGGTGCAGAGTGCATGAGGAAGCATAGCTCCAAAGGTCATTGCTATTAAAAAAAAACCCTCCAGATTCACACGCATGAGGCACATGTGCACCTACAGTGGGATCCACACTGACACATACTTGAAGAACCCAACTTTCAATATTTGTAGTAATACAGCATATCAGAAAGCATTCGTTGTATAAACCAGAAAAAGGTGTGTTCATTATCTCTTGCAATTTGTATAACTGTACTTATTTAGCTAAATAAGAAAACAGTGAGGCTAACTAATTTTAATTAAGATGGTGTAATCATCCTTAAATTAATCCCATCAAATGGGGTCCACTTTATGAGTCTTCTCCCTCCAAAGTGCTCTGTTCATTGCCATATCCTCTCTCACAGTGGTTCTCAAACTTTAGCAACCCGAGGACCCCCATTTTGATTTAAAAAATTTTGCACATCCCCTAGCCCCCTGCTCAGTCCCAGGCCCTGCCCCCACCGCAGCTCTTCCCCCAAGGCCCCACCTCTTCCCACTGACGCTCCATCCCTGCCCTCCATCTCTTCTCCTCCTCTTTCCGTCCCTTCCCCCAAGTGCACCCCGTCCCCGCTCCTCCCCTGCTAATGTGCAGGAGGGGCTGGGAGGGAGGGGGAGGAGTTGATCATCGGGACCGGCAGATGCCCTGGAGTACCCTCACGGACCCCAAGGGTCCATGGACCACAGTTTGAGAAACGCTGCTCTATCACACCACATGCTAATGTGTCTTCCTTTAAGACATCCCACCACTTGTTCCTGAGTCAGCCTCTGTTTTTCCTTCAGTCTTGATCTGTTTGACTCTCTCACCCACACAGTTTTCAGGACTGTGCTTTACATGATCAAACCATCTGAGACCGCACTCCCTGATTTTTTCATTTATGGGTGTTAGTTTCTGCATGTCTCTAAAATATACATTTCCTCATGTAGTCTTTCTTGCTTACTCCATCTCAACATTTACATTTCTTTGGGCATTTGCTCATGTTTCTTCTTTGTTGCTCAACAATCAGAACCATAGACTTTCCCTTTTAATCTTACTGGTATCTTTCTGTCACAGACTACATCACTTGTCTCTCTCCATTTGAGCCAGGCATTTATTATCCTAGCTCTAATTTTGTCCTCCATTTCCCTATTTTCCTGTATTCTAGAACCCAGACACTTAAAACTGTGTTTTCAGTATTGTCTGCCTATCTAGTTTCAAAGATAATTTTCAATGTTCACATTATTGAAATTACATGTCATATACTCTGTTTTTCCTCTGCTTATTTTGAGCCCACATCTTTCCAATACATCTCTGTATTTATCAGGATCCTGTCTTTCTTCTCACTGCATATAATGCTATCACCTGCAAACACCAAGATGCCTTCATCTGTATGTTCCTTGTGAGGGTATACAGAATGAGGATAAACAAAGAGTTCAGTGCTGATCCCTGATGCCCACCTTTACTGATAGTTTGTCTATTTCAATATTAACATTTCTGACTATTGACATTACATCCACATACATAGCATGAACAAGCCACACAAATTTGCAATATCTTACGCAAACCTACAAACTTGCATATCAGCTACTTTAATGTATTTTACTCTAAAAACAGTATTAAATTTTCTAAATGTGAAAAGATTGATTCTTTCCCCTTTATATGAATACAACTCACACATGGAGACACAACTTCCAGAAGCCTGATGCAGTGTTGTCCTTGTAATATTGACATTCATACCATCTCCGTGTCAGCATGTATGACTGCTTGACTTTATAAAAAAAACAAATATTCTTTGAGGTTCCAGAATCAGAATTTGTAAATAGGCCTCTTGGAAGGCTATTAATGCAAGACAGTACTTGGTAGAAATACTTTATTTTGGAGGCTATTACTACCCTGGAATACATTATGCACCTATTCAACAGTTTTTAGATGGATTTGATTTTACCCCGTATCTGAACAAATTATTATTAAAAAGCGGGCATGCAAACCTCTGACTCTCCATTTGGAACTAAATTGCACTAATAAACAGAAGTTGACTGACTAAATTTTTTTTAATTACTAGATTTTAAGGACTTGCTGAGGTTTAAGATTGATCAAAATTATTATATGGCATAGTCATTAACATGAGTGGATATCCATGCTTAATTCCTTCTAATACTCATCAGTTTGTGATGATGCATTGTCACTCTTCAGGTAACAGGATAGTGAACCACCAAACCATATGAGAACCTGAGGGAGGTGACTGGGAACAATGGAAGGAGTCATACCTCGGAGGGCAGGTTTCCAATTTGTGTACCTCTTCCTCTTTAGTAGTGTTTTCTTGAGAATCTTCACCTGTTAACAGGGGTGCTGGAACAATTTTTATAGTGGGGGTGCTGTGAGCGATTGAACCACATTTTAAATCCTGTATATAATGGAAACCACTTCAAGTCAAGGGGTGCTACAGCACCCACCGAACTCCTAGTTCCAGCACCTATGACTGTTGATGTATGTATGTAATATCTAGTATTGGGCATTATAAGATCTAAAAGGACCTTCTGCTCCTTTGTGCAAATCAATATATATTCTTGGGTGCTTTCTGAGAAAAAAGAAAATCCTTTTTCCTTTTGGGAATTACTAGCCATTATTTACTTAGGGCATCTCTGAAAAGCTGGTCATCCTGAAAATGCACAGTTGTCGCCAGTTTCTTTGTTTGGGTTTCTGCTTGCAAGTAGCCATGGCAGTGAACACCTCAGACCTTTCAGAAAAGGGTATGTGTCCATGGAAACATATGAGACAAAGGTCATAGCAATTAATGTTTTTATTCAGTATAAAGACCACTTGTTTGTTCATCCGTGCAGGGTAGCATCAATATTTGAAAACTGGATCAGATATGTTTTGTTATTCTGATACTTACATAAGTTCAGTCCCCTCCTCAAAAGAGCTTATAAACTAAGAGACAAGTAGGAGAGAATGGGGTCGAAGACAGAGATAAATCATGCTACCTATCCATCCATCTATCGATAAAATTTCAAATACCTCCAGCTACCCATCTACTGGCTAAATTCTTGTGGAGATCAACGCAGAAGAGGCCTTGAAGAAGGATTTGAAGGTTAATGGGATAGTAAGTCCTTAGTATGGAACACTTATAGTGTTTGGCAACTGCATACTTCTGTTGAACTTATTATACTCTTTTCATTTTAAAAACCGTAATGTCACAGGATCACTGGTATATATATTTTTTCTCAATCTTATTTGATTATAAACTATTAAAAACATTTTGAAATATTGTTTTATTTAGATTAGAAGATGCAGTTAAAAAAATACTTGTCAATGCCAAAATTCACAATATATTTATGCACTCTGGGTTCTTGGATCTCAGTGCTTGAGACTGGTTACATTTATGGTTAGCATTTTATCCAACTTTTCAAAAAAAGACACCCAAAATTTACAATCATATAATAAGTTCCAAGAAAAAGACAAGACGAGAATCTCCATATATCAGAATATTTAGAAAAACAAGATAAAACATCATAGATACAATAGAAAACATCCACACACAAAAACAAACCTCTTAGGTTAACAAAACATCCAAAGGCACAAACTTTGCAATTTGACATATAAAGGGAATAGCTCAACTGGAATCAATTTGCCATCTAAATATGTCTCAAAATGGAATGGCTACTTTTGATTTATTTTAGAAGATAAAACTGTAAGTCAGTAGAAACTGCACTGAAAATTAGATTCTATTAAGGTTTTTATTGGCCACCTGTAGTTTTCTGAATGGTAGATAATATAAATCTTACTAGAGACTTAAAATAACAGACCAAATGGAATGGTCTGTTACTGGGC
Source organism: Malaclemys terrapin pileata (assembly GCF_027887155.1). Taxonomy (NCBI): domain Eukaryota; kingdom Metazoa; phylum Chordata; order Testudines; family Emydidae; genus Malaclemys; species Malaclemys terrapin. The sequence continues at coordinate 48,903,606 of NC_071505.1, forward strand.
ACACCAGGAATGAATTTGGCCTATTATGTTTAAAATCCTGCAAAAGGAGAATGGATAAACATGATAAACTCTCTTACACTTATGCAGTCTCATTTCCAACATTTAGCGTCAAAATTTGGAGGCCTCAGATAGAAGTAGGCAATTTACTGAATTTATTTCATTAATAAAATTTAAAAACAAAAATCACTAACAATATCAAGCTAATTAGACTCCATGCTTTAGAATCTCTCTTCATTCTCTGCATAATCCCTACCATTTCTAGCAAAAACTTGAGACAATAAATAAGCCTTATACTGCACCCTGACAGTCAACAGATTTTGATGGAATAGTGAGGGAAATGAGTCAGTAAAGCTTGCTGGCATGCAGTTTTTTGCAGGATTGGGACCAAATTTCTTCTTCCACATATGTCTTTCTGTTTTGGATTATGTTTCCCAATACATATTAGCTTGTTTTTTCAAAGACAAACCTCATTTTGTTTGCAATGTTGTTGTCACCATGATGGTCCCAAGATACAAGAGATGCAAGGTGGTTGAGGTAGTATTTTTTATTGGACCAACTTCTGTTGGTGGAAGAGACAAGCTTTTGAGCTTTGCAGAGCTCTTCTTTAGGTCTGGAAAAGGTAACCAGGGCTTTAATGTAGTTTAACTAATGCACTTCCAATTGACACCTTTAGTTAATTCGGATTAACTTTCCTGGATGTCCCCACATAGACAAACCCTACATCCCTTTATATAACTAATCTGTCTCAAGAAGTATTTGCAGTTCCTCCCAATTTAGTATCCTAAGTGTATGTCTACAATTAAACCACTGCAGCTGCACCACTGTAGTGCTTCAGTGTAGACACTTGCTACAGTGATGGGAGGGGTTCTCTCATAAAAGAATTCTTTCGTTGACTTCGCACTATACACACCATTTTTCATACTCCGGAGAGACATAGCTATGCCAATGTAAATTCCCAGAGCTGACCAGCCATAAGATGCTATTTACTCACTCTTCAAGTTCATAAAAAGTTAAATAAAAACAGTACTAAAACCAGTCCCTGCAAAATCTTTAACTGATCTGGACTATTTCAGCTCACAATTGATTTTATACTACAATTGAAGGAGCTATACAGTTTTGCTGTGTGGCATTGTTTATGAAATGTGACTTAGCAACCCAAGCCAAATTTAGAAGCATCCTTCTTAACAAAAAATAAGAATTTGCAATTGTAAATAAAAAGAAAAAAGCCTACAAATGCAGAGCTCTGCACTGCACTGCAGTAACCAACTTCAGGTGCAGTTTATTTCCCAGTTGCCTGGCTAATGAAGAGTAAACAATTTCTACAGGCAATGGAGGTAATGGGGAGTGTACTTTTATTAAAAGGAATACGGTGCTTGTGAAAGTTGTCACACTGACAAAACTAGAAAGTGAAATCCACTATTTATCCACAGAGCAGGTGTATCAGGGCAGAGGCAATAGAAGTCTCCCTAAACTATACTACCAATTTGTCTCATTAATGGATGGAAGCAGCCACCCTCCAAGCCTACTCATATCTTGGCTTCTCAGCTAACACAGGTAACAAGTGTGCCAATTAGGGATGGAGTTTACTGTGATGTGAATACTGTGATGAAACTTTAAAAGTTTGACAGTTCCTGTTAAGAGGTTTCCTTCAAGAATGTGGAATAGAGTGCAGGCAAGCTACCAAATCATTTCTATTTCTGATCCCAAGATGGGAGAAATTTGGAAATACAAATTGTATGCTTTCTTATATGGTTGGTTTGTCTATTACTTTAAACTAAAACATTCAGTGAAGGCTTTAAGAAACAGTGTTACTGGAGGGTAACTAATGTAATGCTTATTTTTTAAAAAAGGCTCAAGGTGCAATCCTAGCAATTAGTGGGCTGATAAACCTAACTTCAGTACTGATGAAACAACAGTAAAGAGTAGAACTATCACACATAAATAAACATGATATGTTGTGGGAGAATCAATACAGCTTTTGTAAAGGGAACTCATGCCTCATCAGTCTATTAGAATTCTTTGAGGGTGTCGATAAGCATGTGGACAAGGGTGATCCAGTGGATGCAGTGCATTTGGACTTTCAAAAAAGCTTTTGACAAGGTACCACACCAAAGGCTCTTAAGCGAAGTAAGCAGTCATGGGATCAGAGGAAAAGGGTAGGAATACATAGTTTTCACAGGGGAGAGAGGTAAATAGTGGCCAAGGATCTGTACTGGGAACAGTGCTGTTAAACACATTCATAAATAATCTGGAAAGGGGGGTGAACAGTGAGGGGAGTGAACATTTGCACACAATATAAAATAGCTCAAGATAATAAGTCCAAAGCTTGCTGTGAAGAGTTACAAACAATTTCACTAAACTGGGTGACGGGACAAACAAAATGGCATATCAAATTCAGTGTTGATAAGTGCCAAGTAATGCGCATTGGAAAACATAATCCCAAGTAAAGAAAGGGCTGGCATAGACTTGGGGAGATTATTTGTGTGTCAGAGAAGTTTCACTTGAAGTTTCAAGTCCTTCTGGCAGACATCTTCCACAAAGCCAATGCCTGAGACAATGCCTCAGAAACACTATGCCTCTGTAGAGAGACAGCTCTATCAGAAAGCAGCCTTCCTTCTCAGTGGAAGGAGAAGGCATCTCTTGCAAAAGTAATCTTTCCTTTATGTCAGGAATGGATGAGCAGTTGTTTCTTGTTCAGAGAAATGGAGAAAAGAAACATCAACACTAGAGTAGGGTCTATGAACTTATTCTCCTTAATGTTAAATAAGTTTCAGCCAAAAATGTCTGATTAGACACTAGTAACTCCCACACATACAGTGTTTCTTCAACAAAGAAATGAAAATTAGTGTCCCACTGAAAAAATCATACAGAACATGGCTGTCTGATGGCCTTTTTGAAACTGAAACACTGTTTTGGGATAACATTCTGAAGGTCCTTAGAATGTGCAGGACTGCCATCACCTATAAAATGTTTCTATTTAGTTACTGTCCTGAGTCATGGGCTCCTCAACCACTTATGTGGTACTACAGTTTATGCTGATGAAATTCATAAGATCGTCCAGGCTGCCACTAAACCAAGGATACTCTGTTGTTTCCCATCTTGATGAAAGATGTAAGTCTCCGTGCTTCTCACTCTATTGAAAGCATATGGGAACTATGGGAACTAGAAATATTTTAATTACATTTATTTTGTTGCTGCCCTCAAACCCAACTTTCCTAGGATAGAATCATAGAAATGTAGTGCTGGAAGGGATCTTAGAAGGTCATCAGGTCCATCCCCCTTGCTCTTTTGCAGGGCCAAGTAAACCTAGACCATCCCTGACAGGTGTTTATCCAACCTGTTTTCAAAAACTTCCAGTAATGGAAATTCCACCTCTCTTGAAAACCTATTACAGTGCTTAGCTAGCCTTACAATTTGAAAGTTTTTCCTAATGTCTAACCTAAATCTCCCTTGCTGCAAATTAAACCCATTACTTCTTGTCCTACCTTCAGTGGACATGAAGAACAATTGATCACCATCCTTTTTATAACAGCTTTTAACATATTTGAAGACTCTTATCAGGTCCTCCCTCAGTCTTCTTTTCTCAAGACTGAACATATCCAGCTTTTTTTCTTTTTAAACTTTCTTCACAGGCCAGGTTTTCTAAACCTTTTATCATTTTGGTTGCTTTCCTCTGGATCCTCTTGAATTTGTCCACGTCCTTCCTAAAGCATGTCCCAAGCTGTCTATTAGCTAACTATTGGTTCTAATAACTTGTTTCCATCAGATATACAACGTTCTAGATCCTGTCCTACGATAACAAGACATTTCTCAGTTGAGTTGTGTCTGGCATGAAGCTATGCGCAACAGGCAGCACAATGAGCTGTAGGGAAACACAAACTCAGTCTCTATTTTCACTGAAGTCTGAGGCAGCTTCTGAGACACTCCAATAAGGACAGAATTCTTTGTAATTGTTTTTTCCACTCTGCCCACTCTCCACCATTTTCCCCTCTAACTTTTCAATGGATTTCTTCTCAATCACACACTGAGGTGTAGGTGGTGTGACCCAGTGTTTGGAGCAGGAGTCTGGCCTAGTAGTCACAGCCAAATCAAAGGGCAAAACCAAAGGCGTGGTCAGGAGAAAAGCCAGTATCAGAGTCAGGAATTAGGAGTGCAGAGGTAGACAGGGACTACTGTTGGAAAGAAACAGACAAGGATTGGAGAACAGCTGGACACAAGTAGGTCTAGCACAGCTTCAGAGTTGAACACCTTTAACAGTTAATGTGCCCCTATTACTACAGCGCTTAAATGGTGATCTGTTGGCTCTTCTGACCAGTCAGGGAAAACAATAACTTAGTTAAGGTTTATTGGTCCCTGCTGAGCTCACTGGGTTGCTAGGTGACCAGGCCTGAAGGTAGCTGAGTTCCTGATACTCTCTGCCTCCTCGCTTCCCCCTTCACCATTATTTTACCTAAACAGAACTTTCACCCTAGAAAGAGGACATCTGAAATAAAGTTCAAGCTTTTACAGTATTAAAGTAAGATCATCTATACCCCATACTGATGTATGTAAGGGGAATTTAAAAGGAAAAATTATGTATATTATCTGAAATTTACTGTATAGGTTTAGTTGCAGTGTACACGCTCCAAAATAATTATAGTCCGAGCGTCACAATTATAACTAGACACAACTGTTACTTTTACATTTTGCTCAGATGGTATTAAGTCTTATACATTTAAAGAGCATTATTAAAATGTATTTATTCTTCAGTTATTTTTAATCATAACATTCAAATAAAGTTTGGGTCAAAATAAGTAACCTGGCCCAAGGGGCTAATTTGCAGTGAGGTCTTATTTCAGAGTTGCCTGATAACCTCATGAAGAAATAATTAGACCATTTAAAGTAACAAATTAAAGCCGATGCAATTAACAATAACCCTCATGATTACTTAATATTTTCTAAGATCTTTCTAGAAAGAAATGACAGAATTTTATGCTGAGAGATAAAATTCTATTCATGTGGAGAAGAGAATTACATATGTTTACCATATTAAACAGGGCAGGCAAGAATTCAGATGTAGTAAAAGGATATTAATAAATCATTATTAGGGAGTATTGCTGAAGTAAAACACCCACCCTGTCATTTGGCTCTTTTAGGTCAGTAATGATGATCAGCAACTGAATTTGAAATTCCTAAATTTCTGCCCTTAGTGAGCAAATCAAAATTAGTTTGAATTTTCCTTTTAAAATTATGCAATCTTACAATAATGTAAATTAATTTAAATAATCACTGTGTGAGAGAAAGAAACGTAAAAAGAAAGACTGGCTGCTGTGGACGAATCTTTAGAGAAACCTTTCAATAGACCAAAATAGAGCCATAAGTGAGCCCTAAAAAAACTGTGGTCTATGAACCACAAATAAGAAAGCTCAAAGATTCTATAATTCTATCTTTTCTCTTTCATGTAATATCAGTCTTGGTTCTGTAATGTTCTCAGAATATCACATAGCATAGTACAAAAGTTAGTCTAGGGACCAACAATGGCTTATTTTTTAAATTAAAAAAATATATACAATTTTGTACTGAGAATCTAAGGCAGCTTATGCTGTTATCAGGTCCTTGGTTACTATCATGATGCCTACAATTTGTCAACAATCCTCTGTCTTCCTTAAACTTCAAAGAAAAAACTTTAGGACAGGAAGCTTAATTCATAAATTCAGTCCCAATGTAAGCAAAGTTATATCTTGTCATGTCAGCTGCAGGTGAGACAAAAGGCCTGATCCTGCATCCTTTGAAATCACTGGCAAAATTCCCATCAACCTCAGTGGGGGCAGGATTTAGCTCACTGGGTTCAAATGAATTTCTTGTGAATTCAATGGCATAACTCACATTGGCTTCCATGGAACAGGATACAGCCCTTTAATTGAAACAGAGCCAGGAACCACCCACCACAACCACCACAAGTGATCACTACAGTACAAAGAATTTGAACAAAATGTACACACAGACACACCTACCCAGGCACCCTTAATTGAGAATTTTGCGAGCAGAGAATCCTGAAGATTTCTTAAAGCTACCGTGTGGTACTAAGTACAGTATCTCTCATGGATTATGCTTCCATACCTTTGTGGAACATTATATGACTAGAAGCTAGACCATGACAACATTGACTGACATTAGAAATACTCACTGTTTAAGACACACCACCACACATTTCTCACACATTGGAAAATACCAAAATTGTAGGTAGAAGGACACCTACCTATGCTGCTCTGATTAACATGTTAGTATCACAATAATCTAAAAATACCAGTTTGTGAACAAAGTACATTCCCTAATTTCTTGGACAGAAAGGAATTCTAAAAAACCAAACTAGGTGTAACTTGAAAATGTTCTCTGGTTTCGTATGATGAAAAACCCCCAAATAGAAGGGACTTTGAAAATTAACATTTGAAAAACTAGAAGAAACAGTTCTCAAATATTTGATATATGTGTTTACAAATGAAGTAATTAGTTGGCAAGATACAAATTCTGTTTACCAGAGGAAAACAGGAGAATACACAAAGTATGTACCGGTATGTAAACACTAAAACAGTGGATCTAACAAACACACATGCAAGTGGGCTTGAGGCAAAGATGACACTTAATTTGAAAGAAATTGCTCCAAACAAAAAAGTTCATTTTCATATACTGATCCTCTCTGCGCCCCACGCCCCTCCCCCCGATGCTATGGACAGTTGGGTTATCATCCTTAATAATTATAAATCACCATGGTAATCACAATTCCACCAACTTATTTCTCCTACATGAGTATACTTCAGCTTTTTTAAGTCACAGCAAAGAAACCGTTACCACAGTGAATGCTAGAGTCTATGGTAATAACCTTACAAATCTATAACTTTTAAGCCAAAATTACTAGACAATTAAGATAAGTAATTAACAACTGCTCACTTACTCCCATGCAAAATACTCAATTTACAGTGTCCGTGTTTTTTCATAGTAAGTAGACATTTGTAAAAATCTCTGAAGCATATTCTTTTTTAAATAAGTAGGTTCAGTTAAAGTTTCTGACAAATGTGTACCTGAGCCCCAACTGCTGTTTATGGTACTTGAGCAAAACCCTCTTTTCAGCCCACAGACTAATCATGTTATATGCCTGAGAGACCCACAGGTGTAGGAGACCCTAACTCCTCCTCTTCTGATGCCCAGGGTGGCAGCAAAGCTGAAGAAGTCCCCACAGCTGCTGTGCAGTTCCTCCCCTGCAATGCCATTGGTGGAAGAGGGCTGGTGGAATACCTGCAGTATAGCATAGGTTGCATGCATGCACACAGAGCAGTGGTGAGGACCCAGCAACACAGCCCCATATCTTGACACACAATACCCCAGACAATAGAACCAACCTAGATTCAGGGTTTTGGAATTTCCACAGCTCTTATTTAGCACATAGGATATCAACCTTTACTTTTATGCTCTCTCTTCAGAAATACCCTCTTTGTTTACTACCTTTTCAAAGCCAGACTTTCCTATTACACTCTGCCAGAGAGCACTTTGGGGCTCCAACCAACCATCACTTGACATTTTTCTTTTTCGCCTACCGATATTTTGCTAAAGATAAAGATGTTTCAGTGAAATATAGACTTCTTGTTCTCAGATGCTTTTACAAACTTCTGTCCAAGTTGGAATAAAGACATACACTTGACACTCAAATACCTTTACAATGCCCAACTTCTTACAGATTTGCAGAGCAGTAGATTGAGCCCCAATCTATTCTTGGAAGCTCCAATTTGCTGTTTATTGGAAATACAATAACACTGGTCTACAATTTTTGAGAAGTCGTCTGCTTCAGAGATAAAATGTGCTATTTATTATGTATTTTGATCTGCTGAATATGACAATTAAAACAACGGATTGGCTACTGTTTCTAAGATATTTAAGTTTTTACATTTTATGTCTATGTATATTGTGTAGATAGTAGAGTTTTAATCATAAATTGTAAACCTAGGTCTTTTCATGTGTTTATGGTTGCTTTACATGATAATATTTCACCTGTCCTGTTTATGTAACACTTTAAAAATCAGCAAAAGGGTTATATAAATAAAATTTATTATGAAACAAAAGGCAAAAAACTATTATGTACATAGTTTAGTCTTAGTCAGTGTCTACTCGGCGCTTCTTGGCTTGTCTCTTGTATTCATTAAATGGAACATCTCTTCTCACTGTCCAGCAATAGTCTGCAAGCATGGATGGGCTCCATTTACCCTGATACTGTTTCTCCATTGTTGCAATGTCCTGGTGAAATCGCTTGCCGTGCTCGTCACTCACTGCTCCACAGTTCGGTGGAAAAAAATCTAGATGAGAGTGCAAAAAATGTATCTTTAGTGACATGTTGCAACCAAGGCTTTTGTATGCCTTGAGGAGGTTTTCCACCAACAATCTGTAGTTGTCTGCCTTGTTGTTTCCGAGAAAATTTATTGCCACTAACTGGAAGGCTTTCCATGCTGTCTTTTCCTTGCCACGCAGTGCATGGTCAAATGCATCATCTCGAAGAAGTTCACGAATCTGAGGACCAACAAAGACACCTTCCTTTATCTTAGCTTCACTTAACCTTGGAAATTTTCCACGGAGGTACTTGAAAGCTGCTTGTGTTTTGTCAATGGCCTTGACAAAGTTCTTCATCAGACCCAGCTTGATGTGTAAGGGTGGTAACAAAATCTTCCTTGATTCAACAAGTGGTGGATGCTGAAGGCTTTTCCTCCCAGGCACCAATGACTGTCAGAGTGGCCAATCTTTCTTGATGTAGTGGGAATCTCTTGCGCGACTATCCCATTCGCAGAGAAAACAGCAGTACTTTGTGTATCCAATCTGCAGACCAAGCAAGAGAGCAACAACCTTCAAATTGCCACAAAGCTGCCACTGATGTTGGTCATAGTTTATGCACCTCAAAAGTTGTTTCATGTTGTCATAGGCTTCCTTCATATGGACTGCATGACCAACTGGAATTGATGGCAAAACATTGCCATTATGCAGTAAAACAGCTTTAAGACGCGTCTTCGATGAATCAATGAACAGTCTCCACTCATCTGGACCGTGAACGATGTTGAGGGCTGCCATCACACCATTGATGTTGTTGCAGGCTACAAGATCACCTTCCATGAAGAAGAATGGGACAAGATCCTTTTGACGGTCACGGAACATGGAAACCCTAACATCACCTGTCAGGAGATTCCACTGCTGTAGTCTGGAGGCCAACAGCTCTGCCTTACTCTTGGGTAGTTCCAAATCCCTGACAAGGTCATTCAGTTCACCTTGTGTTCTGAGGTGTGGTTCAGAGGAGGAGAATGGGAGAAAATGTGGGTCCTGTGCCATTGATGCTTCAGGACCAGAAGTTTCATCCTCTTCCTCTTCCTCGACTGACTCAAGTGAGAATGATACTGGTGCATCAGGAACCGGCAGTCCTTCTCCGTGGGGTACTGGGCGTATAGCTGATGGAATGTTTGAATAAGGCACAGTTCACTTTTTCTTCTTTGACACACCTTTCCCAACTGGAGGCACCATGCAGAAGTAACAATTGCTAGTATGATCTGTTGGCTCTTTCCAAAACATTGGCACTGCAAAAGGCATAGATTTCCTTTTCCTGTTCAACCACTGGCGAAGATTTGTTGCACAAGTATTGCAGCATATGTGTGGGGCCCACCTCTTGTCCTGATCTCCAATTTTGCAGCCAAAATAAAGGTGATAGGCTTTCTTAACCAGAGTGGTTATACTGCGCTTTTGTGATGCAAAAGTCACTTCACCACAAACATAGCAGAAGTTATCTGCACTGTTCACACAAATACGAGGCATCTCTGCTCACTTTGGCTAAACAGAAATGTGTCCCTTTGCAAACTCAAACACTGACAAATAAGAGAGCACGACACTGTATGATTTCTAGAGCTGATATAGGGCAATTTGTTCAGCAGAGTGATGTAAGCTTCGTTATGATTGCATCATCCATGACTTCTAGGAATAACATGATGCAATTCAGATCATGTATGACGCAATACCAGCTTCAGATTGCATCCTTCATTGTTTTGCCTAAAAAGCAAGTACTGTCCAAACCCAGTCATAGATTATATTCATAGATCCAGTCAAAGATGACTAAAATACATTTCTTGTTTAAATTGAGATCCCTTCCCTTTATAACTCACTTATCCTCCGCCATTCCCAAGTCAAGGGTCGTATATACTGACCCAATAGCATATCTTGAAAACTAGAGCCAATCAACAATTTTAAGCAACATTTTCGTTCTCAGTGACCCAGAATTAGTAAAGTTTGACTACATTTATTTCGGAAGCATTTTGGTTGTAGAGCAGTGTAATATCTGGAACTTTGGCAGATTTTTCATCAGCAAATCTTATCATTCTCTTTTAAAACTAGAGTAACAACAACTTTATTTAGAAACTGTCAGCAAATATGAGAGACTGACCATGTCAGAGTGTTACAGTCCCTATTTAAAAATACACATAGGAAGATTTCACAAATTTCTACAAAAACTTGAATATTTTCTACATTTTTTTTTCATTTTTCCTGGATTCTAACACTAACCCTATTTATAGGCTTCCTCCGCTATTAATTTAATTAGTAATTTGAACTTAACTGTGAATTTCAAAGAAAAACAAGTTAGTGTCATTTTTCAAACGTATGGTCAGTGCTAGTTTCACACCTGAAGATAATTATTCTGTTAATTTATGTGAATGAGGACAATAAATATTTATGTGATTTCTGTTCTCCCTCCACCTAAATAGCTATGTCCTTGAACTATGCTACATTTAAAAAAAAATTAACATTTTGTAAATCAACATTAGAATTTACTTATGCAGCATTTTTTTCAAAGTAACCAATAAAAAAGGTGACATTCATAATAGACTACAGAGAGAAATGCTCACTTTTCCAAAGTATGCATTCAATAAATTTTGGATTCAAAGTAGGATTAAACTACATGAAGAGAAGTTTGTGGGCTTTTATGCAGATGAAGAGAGTCTTTGAGGGAGTAGAAGGGAAAAAAATCAAACCGCATATTACCTTGAAATAGCGAAATGATAATTGTTTTTATTTTGAAGCATAGGATATTGTATTGGGGGAAAAACGGCTCTGGTAAAATGTTTCAGTGCCCATTGAAGTAAATAGGGTTTCTCTTTTCAGTAAACAGAGGAATAACTAATCTCTCTCCAGAATATAGCTGAATCTTTTCTGGTTTTGTTTTGTTTTTTAATTCTACTGGTGCTATTTGTGAGTTTTACCTTGTGTGACAGCAGACGAAAAATAAATTTAAAAAAGTTAAAAGGACAAAAACAAAATCAGTAAAAGAACATACTGTTAAGAAACAGTAATGTTTAAGAGAAAATCAAAGGAGGGGAGAGCAACTAAAAGACTGAAAAAAGATAAAGGGCAAAGGATTTAAAAATTAAACAGAAGGAAAAAGATTAAAGAAAGAAAGGCAAAAGGCAATGCAAAGGATTTAAGAAGCCAGTAAAAAGAAAAGACATTTAGTTATGAGAAAGGAATAGCAAGTACTAGAGGAAAATACTCAGAGGTAGTGAATTAAGAAATGGAAGAAGCAGCAAAGTTAAAAATTAATTAAAAACCAAGCAAAAAGTCAGAAAACTTATTTTTCTGCCCATTAGAAAAAAAAAGTCACTGGATCCAGTGCGTTTTTAAAAAATATCTAACCACCACCCATACGTAGAAGGTAATTCTGTCACTTATTGATATCTTTTAACAGGGGCGAATCTAAAATATGCAAGATGATCTAAGTATCACTATAATTAAGAACCTTGGTAATTCACCAGATGCCTATCTACACAAACTTTTGCACAAAGTTCAATATAGTAGTGTTAGTCTAATTAAGCAAAGTTGGGTTTGTTTGTTTTTTTACACAGGGTCCCACTTAATACTAAAAAAGTTTATGCGGAGTTTAAATAATTTATAAATGTACCCATAATATAAAGTGTGATCAACTTTAAAAACTGCCATATCATATAAGACAAATGGTTCACATTCATCTCCAGCAGGGACCAGTACTGCACACTACAAAGGAAGCTGTAAGAATCCCAACGTGGACACTGTGGAATAACAGGTCCATAAAGTCTTTTCCTAGCCCCAGGTAGTTAGTGGAAGGTTTTGCCGCACGGCATGATGGCTTATGGCTTTTTATTTATATTACGTGAGTGTGGGGTCCTAACTATTCACATAAACATGTCATCTAGTTTTTTTAAAACATGCTAAACTCTCAAGACCAATGATATTCTAGGACAGTGAGTTCCCACACTTAAACGTGCTGCCTAAAGAAGTACTTCCTTTTACCAGCAGCAAAGAGTCCTGTGGCACCTTATAGACTAACAGACCTATAGGAGCATGAGTTTTCGAGGGTAAATACCCACTTCTTCGGATGCATGTAGTGGAAATCTACAGAGGCAGGTATAAATATGCAAGCAAGAGTGAGTCAGGCTAGAGATAACAAGGTTAGTTCAATCAGGGAAGATGAGGCCCTCTTCTAGTAGTTGAGGTGTGAACACCAAGGGAGGAGAAACTGCTTTTGTAGTTGGCTAGCCATTTACAGTCTTTGTTTAATCCTGAGCTGATGGTGTCAAATTTGCAGATGAACTCAAGCTCAGCAGTTTCTCCTTAAAGTCTGGTCCTGAAGTTTTTTTGCAGCAGAATGGCTACTTTTAAATCTGCTATTGTGTGTCCAGGGAGTGTTGAAGTGTTCTCCTACAGGTTTTTGTATATTGCCATTCCTAATATCTGATTTGTGTCCATTTATCCTTTTACGTGGGGACTGTCCAGTTTAGCGGATGTACATAGCAGAGGGGCATTGCTGGCATATGATGGTGTATATTACATTGGTGGACGTGCAGGTGAATGAACCGGTGATGGTGTGGCTGATCTGGTTAGGTCCTGTGATGGTGTCGCTGGTGTAGATATGTGGGCAGAATTGGCATCGAGGTTTGTTGCATGGATTCCTTTTACCAGTCTCTCATTTATTGTCTTTCTATTTAATTGAATGCCCTCATGTTCCAGTTTTATGAGAAAGTAAATAGAGGCTCCCAATTTACCTTCTCTAAGCCATTCATTATTTTATATACCTCTTCTCATGTCACCTCTTATTTGTCCCTTCTCCAAACTATACAGACCTAATCTTCTTAATCTCTCCTTACATAATAGCATTTCGATGCCTCCAATCATTTTTCTTGCCCTTCAATGGATCTTTTCTATTTCTGCAATATTCTTTTAGAGATGAGGTGACTAGAACTGCACACAATATTCAAGCTGAGAGCATACCGTTGCTTTATATAATTGCATTCTAATATTTTCAGTATTATTCTTATGCTTTTCTTAATAAAACTTACATCTTCTTCACTCTTTTGACCATGACTGCACCTTGAGCAGATGCTTTCACTTAGCTGTCCAAAAGGACACCTATGGATTTTTCCTGAATAATTACAGTTAATTTGGAACCCAGAATGTAAATGAGTAGTTCAAAATGGTTCTTTTCCAACATGCATTACCTTACACTTATCAACACTGAATTTCACCTGCCATAGCATTGCACATTACTACTCTTGGTTGGCCTACATTATTTTGTACCAAAAATGTTATCACTTCTCTGTTTATCATTAATAATTATGTTAAATGCCAGTCTCAGCACAGATCTTTGGGAAATCATACTAATAATCATCTACGATTTGAACCATTTATTGCTCCTCTTTGTTTACATTCTCTTAACCAATTTGTAATCCAGAACTTTATCACTCACCCATGAGTATACAGTTTCCTTTTGAAATGCCAAATAAACTGTATCTATTGTTCTCCTATATCTACTATTTTACAGACACCCTCAAGAATTCTGCAAGATTCGAGAGGCATAATAATCCTGTACAGAAGTCATGCTGGTTTGCCCCAATGATACTGGTTTCATGTAAGTGTTTTATATTTTTAAACTTTAATTACTGTTTCAGCTAATTTACCTGGTATGGAAGTGAGTCTCATTGTTCTTAACCAGTGCAATAATCTCCATTTTTTATGGTCATTTCTCAGTCTCACCACTCAAAGATGCTGAACTGAAGAACATATTATCCTAGTTGGTTTTGTCCACTATCCTACAATGATGAGGAAGGAAATTACTCCATCGTATCATGAAATGTCATCACAGGATAATAACATTTTCATACTTTTCCCCCAGTTTAGCTCAATTAACTTAGCTCTACAATGTTTTTCCTTTTTTTTCTATATACAAAAGAAAGTTGTTAAGATTTCGAGGTAATAACTTTCCCTTCCATTTGATTGACAAAACTTTTCTATACTAATTCACTTTCTGTTTCAAAACTTGAAATGCTATAGAAGGAAGGAAAGTGTACTGTATTAAGATGTCTATTCATCAACACATATACAATCACACAATTCAATCAGAAAGCGGAGATAAAGTAAATTAATTATGTATAGAATGTGGTTGAGGTGGATACAGATGATCATATGCTAGTTCTGTGTTCTGATTTGCTGGGAAGTTCCACTTGTAGTATAATGAACTATTATTTTTCATTTCTGGATAACTGGGGCAGATTAATGTACTCAACTACGGCTCATGAATTACTACACCTACTTTCCAGATTATAAATGTTGTGTATACCAATCCATTCTTCATTGCCTAATAAATGTATTTATGAATAAACAGAAAGAATAAATACATTTTAAATAACAGAGTTGTCAAGCATAACTAATCTTGTACATTTCTTTATTAGGCCCCAGGATAATACAGGTATAACAGTCAAACAATATGCAATATACATTCCCTCTATAAGGCTGTCCTTTGTAGCTGGATTGGAATTGTAAGACAAGTGGAAATTTACAAAAGATATTCAGAATGATTTTCATGGCCCTGGATACCAGCCTCCTCAAGGGCTGTGCGATAAACCAAAAGTCTTGTAATGACATATTTTGGGATGCTTTATTGTAACAATACAGTAAGTGCAATGATAATAAAGCAATACAAATACAATATTTAATGTGCATTTACTAAGATATTTGATTATATGAAGTAAAAATATGCACTTTTAAAAATAGATGCAGGCCTCAAACCTAATTTTCCATGTACATGTATCTAGAGCAGTAGTCTTGTCTCATTGTATTACACCAAATACTATCTAATTTTGGCTATACTTCATTTTATTTGTTAATCTTCACAGCTTTCTCCATATGTTAATTTTGTGTGTAAATAAATTCACTATAAATTATCTTCTTCATAGCACCATAGAATGCCATGTGTTTCACTGACACAGAAGAAAACATTCTCCTGCTCCATTGTCCACTTCTTACATCTAGAAGGGGAGAGAAAATTATACTTTCTATATACAAAAGATGAAGTCCCTTCCCCAAAGAGCTCATAATCTAAATAACATAATCTAGTTGTGACACAGAGGCCCATTGGTGGTTCACTATCTGTGTCAGCAATTCGTCAGGCCTGAAATACTCACTACACCTAACACTGTCAGGATATATTCCCTAAAGATGTTGTCATAACTATAAAGGGAAGGGTAATAGCCCTCCTGTGTACAATACTATAATCCCTCCTGGCCAGAGACACCAAAATCCTTTTATCTGTAAAGGGTTAAGAAGCTCAGGTAACCTGGCTGACACCTGACTCAAAGGACCAATAAGGGGACAAGATACTTTCAAATCTTGGTGGGGAGAAGGATTTTGTGTGTGCTCTTTGTTTTTTGGGGGTTGTTCGCTCTTGGGAATAAGAGGGATCAAACATCAATCCAGGCTCTCCAAATCTTTCTGAACAAGTGTCTCATATTTCAAACTGGTAAGTACAGCCAGGCAAGGCGTGTTAGTTTTATCTTTGTTTTCTCAACTTGTAAATGTACCTTTTGCTAGAGTGTTTACCTCTGTTTGCTGTAACTTTGAACCTAAGGCTAGAGGGGGTTCCTCTGGGCTCTTTAAGTTTGATTACCCTGTTATTTTCCATCCTGATTTTACAGAGATGATTTTTACCTTTCTTTCTTTAATGAAAAGCCTTCTTTTTAAGAACCTGATTGATTTTTCCTTGTTCTAAGATCCAAGGGGATTGATCTGGACTCACCAGGAATTGGTGGGGGGAAAGGGAAAGGGGGGGATAATTAATTCCTCCTTGTTTTAAGATTCAAGGGGTTTTGGATTAGTGTTTACCAGGGAATTGGTGGAAGAGTCTCTCAAGGCTACCCAGGGAAGGAACTTAGCACATTGGGAGTGGTGGCAGCAAAAGCAGATCTAAGCTGGTAGAGAAGCTTAGAGGTTTTCATGCAGGTCCCTACATCTGTACCCTAAAGTTCAGAGTGGGGAAGGAACCTTGACAGATGTTATGTAATATCATTGGAAAACTAATAACTCACTGATCATTAATGTATGTATGGGGTGTGCATAAAGAGATACGTGCTAGAATTACATTCTTAAAATGTGTTTGGCAAGCAATATATAAGCCCAATCTGCCCTAGACAAAGGAATGTGTATTTGTTTGTCTGACCAGCATGGTCGGCACGTGAACCGCCAGCTGGGGAGGCTAGCCCCCAGCTCTGCCCCTTCCACCTGAGACCCCACCCCTTCTGAAGGAGCCCAGAGCCCTCTCCACTGCAGCCGCCAGTTCCTGCCCCAAGCCCTAGCTCCCCGGAGAACTGGGAGAGTAGGCAGCACGGCCACAGCCCCCCCATCCCTGGAGCAATAGAGGGCGGGTGGCACAGCCCAAGCCGGGGCCACCCCACAGGGAGACTGGAGCCGCGGCAAGCAGGAGGGGGCAGAGCCACGCCAGGCTGTTTGGGGAGGCACAGCCTCCCCTAGCCTATGAAACCCGCTGTCCATACTGACCAGCCTCTTCACTAAGCAGAGACAATGAAGGTACAGGTATATAAAAGGCAAACAGAGCCATCAACCTAGCAAGAGGGAGAAAAGGCCTGTTGGAGGGGTCTGAACCTCAAATGATAAGCAATTGAATCAACTGATTGTATACAATATTACTGTATTATAAAAGTGTATCAAGTACTGTCTTTTATGAACACCTGTGACACACAAATTCATACAATTGTGAAATATATGAAATATTATAAATACTCACTAATATTATGCTTTAAAGGCTGTGACCAAGCAAAGGGAGAAACAGGAGGACACCCATGAAATTAAACAAGGTGTGACCAAAAACACAAAAAACACAAAGGCAACAGAATATAAGTGCAAAACCTGCTTAGGCAAAGATTTTTCACTTACGAAGACAAGGAAAACCGGTACCTTAAACTGCTGTAAAATCTCCCAATTGACAAAAAGTCAGCCATGGCTGGAAAGAAAAAGATTGTTAAGAAATCTACCTTTAACCAAGACTGTAGCTTGTTGAGTTAAGTCTTTGCTATTAGGAGGCATATTTTATGTTTATTTGCTTGTAATCATTGTCTTCATCCCTTGTACTTGAACTCACTTAAAACTTCTCTTTTTGATTGAATAAACTTGTTTTGCTTTTAACCTAAACCAACCTTGTGCTGTGTTTGAATGGAAGGCATTGTTAACTCAAGTTAAAGTAATAAGCTGTGCTTTTGTCTTTTTAAAGGAGCAATGAACCCTTTTTTATTTCTCTAAAGTGTTCCATGTCAGGGCAGACAGTTCTGGGGAAATTTGGGACTGGGAGTGTGTTGGGGTCATTCTGCAAGTAATAACCAATGCAATTGGAAGTGAGATCTCCAGGGAGATATATGGGAGACACAAGCTTAAATATGGGATTAGATTGAAGAAGACAAACCAAGCATGGAAAGGTAGATTGGTGAGTCAAAGTAAATATGGTACTGAAACTGCCTGATCATTAAAATCATCTTCAGAAACAGCCAATGACTGAGCCCTGTGGAATACAGAGGACCGGAGAGGGGAAGAGGTATACCCACCAAAAAAGACACACACATAATGGCCAAAGATGCACGACAAAAAGAAAGAACACATCAGAGATCTTCTGACCAATTTGAATGAATTCAAATCAGCAGGGCTGGATGCTATTCAACCAACGATACTGGACGAATTAGTTGAAGAAATCTTGGGAGCTCCTGGCAATAATATTTACAAACTCATGGATGACAGGAGAGATCTCGGAAGACTGGAGAAGGGCTAACATAGTGCCCATCTTGAAAAAGGAGGGGCTGGGAAACTATAGACCAGTCAGCCTGACTTCGATACCTGGGAAGCAACTAGAGAGAGCAATGTATAAAATATTCAATTTCCGAATACCTGGAGGATGAAGGAGTAATCACTAGCAGCTAGCATGGATTTACCAAGAACAAATCATAGAATCATAGAACCATAGAATATCAGAGTTGGAAGGGACCTCAAGAGGTCATCTAGTCCAACCCCCTGCTCAAAGCAGGACCAATTCCCAGCTAAATCATCCCAAACCAAACCAACTTGATTTCCTTCTTTGAAAGGGTAACTGATTTGGTGAATAGGGGAAATGTGGTGGACATAATATACCTGGCCTTCAGCAAGGCTTTTAACATAGTCTCACATGACATTCTGACAAGTAAGCTGGAGAAATGCAGGATCGACAAAACTATCATTAAGCAGATGCATAATTGGTTAAACAACTCCAAAGAAAGAGTAACTATTAATGGGCCAATGTCGGATTGAAGGGAGGTCTCAAGTGTGTTTCCACAGGGTTCTGTTCTGGGTCCAATGTTGTTTAACATTTTTATTAATGACCTAGATGTAGGTAGGAGAGCATACTGCTCAAGTTTGCAAATGACAGAAAGATAGGGGGCTTCCAATACTTTTCAGGATTGAGCTAAATTTCAGAGGGATCTTGATAAATTGGAGAACTGGGCTATAGACAACAAAATGAAATTCAACAAAGACAAATGTAAGGTGCTACACTTAGGGAAGAAAAACCAAATGTACAAATACAGAATAGGGGGAAACTGGCTTGGCAGTAGCACTGCTGAAAAGGATCTGGGAGTTGTGGTAGATCATAGCCTCAACATGAGTCAGAAATGGAATGCTGTTGCAAAAAAAGCAAATGCAATTTTAGGTTGCATTAACAGAGACAAAGCAGCAAGTCATGGGAGGTGACAGTACCACTCTACTTGGTACTGGTTAGGCCTCAGCTGGAGTACTGTGTCCAATTTTGGTCACCAATTACAGAAAAGATGTAGAGAAATTGGAAAGGATCCAGAGGCAAGCAAAGATGATCAACGGGACAGAATGCAAGCCATATGAGCAAAGGCTGAAGGAACTGGGTATGTTTAATTTGGAAAAGAGGAGATTAAGAGGGGATATGATAGGAGTCTTCAGATACTTGAAAGGCTGACACAAAAAAGGATGGAGAAAAGTTGTTCTCTCTTGCCACAGAGGGCAAGACAAGAAGCAATGGGTTCAAACTACAGCATAGCAGAATTAGATTAAATCTCAGGACAAACTTCCTAACTGTAAGAACAGAAGAACAATGGAACAGACTGCCTCAGGAAGTTGTGGAAGCTTCTTCACTGGAGGTTTTCAAAAAGAGGCTAGATAGCCACCTGTCTTGGATGGTTTAGACACAACAAATCCTATATCTTGGCAGGGGGTTAGACTAGATGACACTTGTGGTCCCTTCTAACCCCATGATTCTAAGGAATAACAGTTTCACAAAAGCTAATGAAGGACAAAATTTAGAGAAGGTGGTTATGATTTACCCTGTCAAAGAAGCAGACAGGTCAAGAGGATTACTCAGAGGCCCTTATCCATAAAGAGGTCATTAGAGACCTTGTCTAGAGCAATCTCAAAGGAGCTGAGAGAAAGCAAAGTTGACTCAAATCTGGGATACTCGTATAGAAGGAAAACTCAAGACAATGGTTGTACACTGAGTATTCAATAAATTTGGAGGTGAAGGAAAGAAGAGAGATGGGGCAGCGGTCAGAGAGGAAAATGGCTACAGAGGTGAGGATTGTGAGGACAGGATAGACCAGAGCATTCTTGCATTGTGTAGCAAAAAAAAAAAAAACCAGAGGAGAATGATGACGAGGATAAGAGACAATGTAAGAGAGTGGCGTAAGAGAGATAAAGAAGCAGGAGGCTGTGCCACTGGGACAGCTGGGGGAGGGGAGTTAGAGGTACACCACAAAATCTCAGAATTTGCAGAGCTTGGCCTCAGGCAGTTATCCTTCCTATCCCTTTTAAATTTTTCTTCAACAAGATCTTCTCAAGTGTTTCTTTCCCAAAGGTCACTGACGAGATCAGAAGGTGGCATTTTTTAAAAAATGAATTTGAGTATTTTTGTTGTTTCTGATTACTTGATAACGAGTATTGTGAGAAGTGCTTCATAAAGTTAAAGATTAAAATATTTGTTACATAGCTAGGTCACTAAAGACACACTTTTGTCAATAAATTCACTCCTAATAATGATTGACAAATGGCCTTCCTACTTTATTAAGGGTGATAAATCAATTTATGATTCTTATTTAACTCCACTTTTGATATATAAAAACATCTTTCATTCAAAAGGATGTTACAAACTGTGTGTAGAGCAACCACTTCACCCCACTTCAGAATTTCAGCCACCACTGGCACAGAAACTACCATTCTGCACTGGCAACCCTTTCCTACACTGGAATTTTAACCAGATGATTGAGGCCAATAGACTTGTATTCGTATGAGGTAGCAGCACCAGGAGACCTTAACCAACCAAAAGTAGTTTGGATTGAGGCTCAATGCTAATCCCTGAAATATGGGGTTCTAATTGGAGCCTATACAAATACCAACCATGTCCAATACCACTGAAATTATGAGATGGAAGGCGATCACATCCTAAGGTGTTACAGCTGCAATAACTTTCTGAAAATTGTATTGATCATTCCTGGTTTATAAATGAAATAATTTTGTTCACACTGTACCAGAAGGTTTTAAAAGTGTTACCCACTTTCATACTCAAAAACATAAGAACATAAGAATGGCCCTACTGGGTCAAACCAAAGGTCCATCTAGCCCAGTATCCTGTCTTCTGACAGTGGCCAGTGCCAGGTGCCCCAGAGGGAATGAACAGAACAGGTAATCATCAGGTGATTCATCCCCTGTCACTCATTCCTAGCTTCTGGCAAACAGAGGCTAGGGACAGCAATCCTGCCCATCCTGGCTAATAGCCATTGATGGACCTATCCTCCATGAATTTATCTAGTTCTTTTTTGAACCCTGCTATGGTCTTGACCTTCACAACATCCTCTGGCAAGGAGTTCTACAGGTTGACTGTGCATTATGTGAAGAAATACTTCCTTTTATTTGTTTTAAACTCGCTGCCTAGTTCTTGTTGTGAGAAGTAGTAAACAACACTTCCTTATCTACTTTCTCTACACCAGTCATGATTTTATAGACCTCAATCATATCTCCCCTTAGCTGTCTCTTTTCCAAGCTGAAAAGTCCCAGTCTTATTAATCTCTCCTCATACAGAAACCGTTCCATACCACTAATCATTTTTGTTGCCCTTTTCTGAACCTTTTCCAATTCCAATATATCTTTTTTGAGATGGGGTGACCACATCTGCACACAGTATTCAAGATGTGAGCATACCATGGATTTATATAGAGGCAAAATGCTATTTTCTGTCCTATTATCTATCCCTTTCTTAATTATTCCCAGCATTCTGTTTGCTTTTTTGACTGCCACTGCACACTGAGTGGATGTTTTCAGAGAACTATCCACAATGACTCCAAGATCTCTTTCTTGAGTGGTAACCACTAATTTAGCTGTTACCATTCAAGATAGTGAAACTATCCTTCTGTTCACGCAACTATTAAAAGTATGTCACAGCTTCTCCATTTGTGCTGTCTTTGTGTTACACATCTATGTGAAATGTATAAGGTAGGTATGCTCCCAACAGTCTAACACCGTATCAACTTTATTGGAAGTGCATTCACTACTTTATGTAGACAGGACATTTCAGCACCATATTGTAGAGCTGGTCAAAGCTTTTCAACAAACTTTTTTCCAAAAATGTTCTGCTGTTGACAACCAGCTCTAGCCCTTACATTCGGATTCTTATAGTATTGTCATCCTCCTCCAAGAGGACACATACAGTGCATATACTGTACAGTGAGGTCAATAATAACATAGTAGTTATACTTTTCAGATGGCAGGACTGACTCAATTTGTATGAAGAACATATTCAAATATCCCTTTCAATCTCAATAGCTATGTTTGTTTTTATAATAAACATGCATTTTATATTATTATTTCCTGTTAATGCACAATATGGACCTTCCATTCCTACATGAACAGTCTATGGTGTACACCACCAGGTTAGGTGTTCTACTGCATAAGTGGACTTTCTGCGCTACATGTAAAAAACAGTTACTAACCTTTCGTAACTGTTGTTCTTTGAGATGTGTTGCTCATGTCCATTCCATTGTATGTGTGTGTGTGCTCACCACATGCACCAGTGCCGCAAGCTTGTCCCTCAGTGGTATCTGTAAGGGACTGGCTCTAGTACCCTTATGCGCCAGTATGAGAGGTGCCACCAGCTCCCTGCTCCCTCAGTTCCTTCTTGCCGGAACTCCGAGAGGGGGAAGGAGTGTGGGTCATGGAATGGACATGAGGAACACATCTCAAAGAGCAACAGTTATGAAAGGTTAGTGACCGTTCCTTCTTTTTCGAGTGCTTGCTCATGACCATTCCATTGTAGATGACTCCCAAGCAGTACCTCCAGAGGCAGGTAGGAGTTCATGAACATGTTGATTGCAACACAGCTCTGCCAAATCCAGTGTAATCTCTGGTTTGCTGGGTGATGGCATAATGCATTGTGAACGTGTGTACCGAAGACTGTGTCACAGCCCCGCAGATAGGGACATGCGCCAGGAAGGCAGCCGAAGACGCCTGAGCCCTAGTAGAGTTAGGCCTGGTCTACACTACAAGTTTAGGTCGAATTTAGCAGCGTTGAATCGAATTAAACCTGGACACGTCCACACGACGAAGCCCTTTTTTTCGACTTAAAGGGCCCTTTAAACCAGTTTCTTTATTCTTCCTCTGACGAGCGGATTAGCGCTGAAATCAGCCTTTGCGGGTCGGATTTGGGGTAGTGTGGATGGAATTCGACGTTATTGGCCTCCGGGAGCTATCCCACAGTGCTTCATTGTGACCGCTCTGGACAGCACTCTCAACTCAGATGCACTGACCAGGTAGATGGGAAAAACCCCGCGAACTTTTGAATTTCATTTCCTGTTTGCCCAGCATGGAGAGCACAGGTGACCATGCAGAGCTCATCAGCACAGGCAACCATGATGGAGTCCCAGGATCGCAAAAGAGCTCCAGCATGGACCGAACGGGAGATACGGGATCTGCTCGCCGTATGGGGAGACGAATCAGTGCTAGCTGAACTCCGTTGCAGTAAACGAAATGGCAAAATATTAGAAAAAGTCTCAAAGGCCATGAAGGACAGAGGCCATAACAGGAACGCACAGCAGTGCCACGTGAAAATTAAGGAGCTAAGGCAAGCCTACCACAAAGCCAGAGAGGCAAACGGAAGGTCCGGGACAGAGCCGCAAACATGCCGCTTCTACGCGGAGCTGCATGCCATGCTAGGGGGAGCAGCCACCACTACCCCAATCGTGTGCTTTGACTCCATCAAAGGAGAATCACACAACAGGGAAGCAGGTTCGGGGTATGAGGAAGATGATGATGAAGACAATGAAGATAGCTCACGGCAAGGAAGCGGAGAAACCGGTTTCCCCAACAGCCAGGATATGTTTATCACCCTGGAACCAGTAACCCCCAAACTCACCCAAGGCATGCTCCCAGACCCCGAGGGCACACAAGGGACCTCTGGTGAGTGTACCTTTGTAAATATTACACATGGTTTAAAAGCAAGCGTGTTTAATGATTAATGATTAATTTTCCCTGGCAATCGCGGCCAGTACAGCTACTGGAAAAGTCTGTTAACGTGTATGGGAATGGAACAGAAATCCTCCAGGGACATCTCCAGAAAGCTCTCCTTCATGTACTCCCAAAGCCTTTGCAAAAGGTTTCTGGGGAGGGCTGCCTTATCCCGTCCGCCATGGTAGGACACTTTACCACGCCAGGCCAGTAGCACGTAGTCTGGAATCATTGCATAACAAAGCATGGCAGTGTATGGTCCCGGTGTTTGCTGGCATGCAGACAACATCCATTCGTTATAGGTCTTTGTTATCCTCAGGAGAGTGATATCATTCACGGTCACCTGGTTGAAATGGGGAGATTTTATTAAGGGGACATTCAGAGGTGCCCCTTCCTGCTCTGCTGAACAGAAATGTTCCCCGCTGTTAGCCACGCGGTGGGGGGAGGGGTGAAGTGATCATCCCCGAGAATTGGGTGTGGGGAGGAGGGAGGTTAGTTGGGTTTGTGCTGCATGTTAACCCGGAAACCGCAGCCCCTCTTTTTACATTGCAAACCCATTTTAAATGGCCAACCCAACTGGTGCTTGGTATGGGAAATGAGGGCGCTACTGTTTGAAACCATTCCCACATGTTAAGAAGGTTAAAAAAGCCAAATGACTGTGGCTTACCATGGCTGCCTGCAAGCCAAAATCTGTTGCCTGGCACTGCGTGAGTGATCTCTCACACCAAACCGGCAGGCCCTCAATATAAGAGGAAAAATGCGACCTTGTAACGAAAGCACATGTGCTGTATGATGTGAACAGCAAAATTTAACGTGAAAGAGTGTACCCATTGTTCTCTAAAATGTGTCTTTTTTAACCACCTCTCCCTTCTCCTCCGTCAGCTGCAAATGTTTCTCCTTCACAGAGGCTAGTGAAGATTAGAAGGAGAAAATGGCGAACTCGGGCTGATATGTTCTCGGAGCTCCAGATGTCCTCCAACGCTGACAGAGCACAGCAGAATGCATGGCGGGCTGAAGATGATAGGTGGCATCAGCTTGCTGACAGAAGGCAAGAGTCGATGCTCCGGCTGCTGGAGCATCAAACTGATATGCTCCAGCGTATGGTTGAGCTGCAGGAAAGGCAGCAGGAGCAGAGACCACTGCTACAGCCCCTGTGTAACCAATAGCCCTCCTCCTCAAGTTCCATAGCCTTCTCACCTAGACGCCCAAGAACGCAGTGGGGAAGCCTCTGGCCACTCCACCCCAGATGATTGCCCAAGCATCAGAAGGCTGGCCTTCAATAAGTGTTAAAGTTTTAAAGTTTTAAATGGCAGCGTGTCCTTTTCCTTCCCTCCTCCCCTACCCCTCCCGGATAACCCCCTAATTGTGTGATGAATTAATAAAGAATGCATGAATGTGAAGTAACAATGACTTTATTGCCTCTGCAAATGGTGCTCAAGGGGGGGAGGGAAGGGTCGTTAGTTTACAGGGAAGTAGAATGAACCGGGGGGGAGGGGGCAGAGGGGTTATCAAGGAGAAAAACAGAAGTTTCACACCATAGCCTGGCCAATCACAAAACTGGTTTTCAAAGCTTCTCTGATGCACACCACACCCTGCTGTACTCTTCTAACCGCCCTGGTGTCTGGCTGCGCGTAATCAGCGGCCAGGCGATTTGCCTCAACCTCCCACCCCGCCATAAATGTCTCCCCTTACTCTCACAGATATTGTGGAGTGCACAGCAAGCAGCAATAACAATTGGAATATTGGCTTCACTGAGGTCTATCCAAGTCAGTAAACTGTGCCAGCGCACTTTTAAACGTCCAAATGCACATTCTACCACCATTCGGCACTTGCTCAGCCTATAGTTGAACAGGTCCTGACTACTGTCCAGGCTGCCTGTGTATGGCTTCATGAGCCATGGCATTAAGGGGTAGGCTGGGTCCCCAATGATAACGATAGGCATTTCAACATCCCCAACGATTATTTTCTGGTCCAGGAAGAAAGTCCCTTCCTCCAGCTTTCGAAACAGACCAGAGTTCCTGAAGACGCGAGCATCATGTACCTTTCCCGGCCATCCCATGTTGATGTTAGTGAAATGTCTCTTGTGATCCACCAGGGCTTGCAGCAGCATTGAAAAGTACCCCTTGTGGTTTATGTACTCGGTGGCTTGGTACTCCGGGGACAAGATAGGGATATGGGTTCCGTCTATCACCCCACCACAGTTTGGGAATCCCATTGCAGCAAAGCCATCCACTATGACCTGCACGTTTCCCAGAGTCACTACCCTTGATATCAGCAGGTCTTTGATTGTGTTGGCTACTTGAATCACAGCAGCCCCCACAGTAGATTTGCCCACTCCAAATTGATTCCCGACTGACCGGTAACTGTCTGGCGTTGCAAGCTTCCACAGGGCTATCGCCACTCGCTTCTCAACTGTGAGGGCTGCTCTCATCCTGGTATTCTGGCGCTTCAGGGCAGGGGAAAGCAAGTCACAAAGTTCCATAAAAGTGCCCTTACGCATGCGAAAGTTTCGCAGCCACTGGGAATCATCCCACACCTGCAACACGATGCGGTCCCACCAGTCTGTGCTTGTTTCCAGGGCCCAGAATCGGTGTTCCATGCCATGAACCTGCCCCAGTAGCACCATGATTTGCACATTGCTGGGACCTGTACTATGTGAGAGGTCTATGTCCATGTCAATTGCCTCATCACTCTTGTCGCCGCACTGCAATCGCTGCAATCGCCTCCTCGCCTGGTTTTGCTTTGCCATGTTCTGACTCTGCATATACTCCAGGACAGTGCGCGTGGTGTTCATAGTGCTCATAATTGCTGCGGTGATCTGAGCGGGCTCCATGATCCCAGTGCTATGGCATCTGGTCTGAAAAAAGGCACAAAACTAGTATCTGATGGACGGAGGGAGGGGCGAGTGAAGACATGGCTTACAGGGAATTAAAATCAACAAAGGTGGCTGTGCATCAGGGAGAAACACAAACAACTGTCACACAGAATGGCCCCCCCAAAGATTGAACTCAAAACCCTGGGTTTAGCAGGCCGTTGATTTCACAGAGTGAGAGGGAAGCATATGAATACAGAACAAAACTGGTCCATCTATTTTTTACATCTTAAGCTGGCAGCAGATGGTGCAGCATGACTGATTGCCATCGGCATCTTCTGGATGCTTGGCAGAAAATGCTGTATTACGACTGCTAGCCATCATCGTCAAGAAGGTTCAATAGGACCGTCGGCAGGACTGAGTCTCCAGGAGACAAAACATGTTTCCCCAGGTGCCTCTGACCAAACTCACTGAGGAGTACGACGACGACAGATACCAGACGGAATACACCATCCACTGCCAAAAGGCTGTACAGCTGTATAGCAATGCAGCCCCACGTCTGCCAGCACCCAGATAGCTCATGACGGCTACCAGTCATACTGCACCGTCTACTGCCAAAAGTCAATTAGCTGCTGCTGTGTACCAATGCAGTACCACGTCTGCCGGCACCCAGATGACGGTAAGCTGAGCAGAGCGGGCTCCATGCTTGCCGTGGTATGTTGTCTGCACAGGTAACCCAGGTAAAAAAGCACAAATCGATTGTCTGCCGTTGCTCTGATGGAGGGGGAGGGGCCTGACGACATGTACCCAGAACCCACCGTGACACTGTTTTTGCATCATCAGGCATTGGGATCTCAACCCAGAATTCCAATGGGCGGCGGAGACTGCGGGAACTGTGGGATAGCTACCCACAGTGCAACGCTCCGGAAGTCGACGTTAGCCTCGGTACTGTGGACGCGGTCCGCCGACTTAATGCACTTAGAGCATTTTATGTGGGGACACACACAATCGACTATATAAAACCGATTTCTATAAAACCGGCTTTTATAAATTCGATCTAATTTCGTAGTGTAGACATACCCCAAGTCTTCACAGTCTGTGCCAACCTGTAACAAATACGGATGCAGGTGGTGATCCAATTTAAAATCCTCTAAGGATGACACTGGAAGCCCCTTCTGTGACATTGCACTGTATGTTTATGAAAATATACTTATGAGTGTAAATATAATGTAACTGGAATATGCTTTATGCAAAAGGTCTCTTGTAAGGTATCATTACAAAGCTTATAACCTACTGAGTGTGTTCATCCTATTTGTATGAATGTATCATTCTTGTATCTGAAGCTAGAAATATGAAGTATTACTCTGAAGTCCTATTGTAACTATGCAAAGTGTGGGCCATTAATGGTGGTTTAGAATCTTGATGGCTCCCATTAACCAGGACAATTGGTTGTAAATGGCCCTGTTTACTTGTAAGCCTTCCTGTGAGTCAACCCAGGAAGAATGGAGGCTTGGGATCTCACAGGACATTTGAACAGGTCACATGATACTGGAATCCATCTTAAACGTGGCGCTTTTCCATTTAGGAGAGGTGGGGACCCAGAGAGACAAAGGATTCCCGCTTTGTGCCAAAAATATAAAAAGGGGGTGGAACAGAACAAAGGGGGTTGCCAATCATGAGAAATCTCCTAGTTACCACCTGAGCTGGAACTAACAAGAACTGTACCAGGGGAAAGGATTGGGCCCAGATTAAGAAGGAGTCTATTCTGTAAAAGAAGCTTATTGGAAAATCTCCACTTAAATCCTAATTTTTGTTCTTAATAAAATCACTTTTGTTTATTATTGAACCCAGAGTAAGTGATTAATACCTGGGGGAGAAAACAGCTGTGCCTATCTCTCTATCAGTGTTATAGAGGGCTGACAATTTATGAGTTTACCCTGTATAAGCTTTATACAGAGTAAAACGGATTTATTTGGGGTTTGGATCCCATTGGGAGCTTGATGTCTGGGTGCTGGAGACAGGAGTACCTGCTGAGTGGTTTTCAGTTAAAGCCTGCAGCTTTGGGGATGTGGTTCAGACCCTGGGTCTGTGTTGCAACAGGCTTGCGCGTCTGGCTCAACAAGACGCAGTTCTGGAGTTGCAAGGTGACAGGGAAAACGGGCTCAGAGGTAGTTTCAGAACATCAGGTGACAGTCCCAAGGGGGTCTCTGTGACCGAACCCGTCACACCTTCATTCTGTCAGCTAAAATGATAAAGAGCTGGGTCGATCTGCGGAAGGGCTTGGTGCACCCCAGGTAGAAAGCCAGGGTACGCCTGACATCTAGCGTGTGCAGATGCCTCTCCTCATTGGTCGTGTGAGGCTTTAGACAGAACATCAGGAGAAAGATATCCTGGTAGACATCGAAGAGCGACACCTTTGGCATGAAGGCTGAATGGGGCCGCAGCTGAACCTTGTCCTTGTAGAACACCATGTATGGGAGCTGCAAAGTGAGGGCTTTAATCTCGGAGACTCATCTTGCCGAGATAATAGCTACAAGGCATGCGAACTTCCACAACAAGTGGGAAAGGGAACAAGAAGTCATGGGCTCAAAGGGCAGACCTGTGAGCCTAGAAAGGACCAGGCTGAGGTCTCCATGGGGAACCAGGTCCTGGATCAGCAGAAAGTCTTTCAAGCCCTTTCAGGAACCTGATCATCATCTCATGCGAGAATACCGATCTCCCCTGGATGCGAGGATGGAAGGCCAATATGGCTGCCAGGTGCAACTTGATCAAAGAGAAGGTGAGACCCTGGTGCTTTAAGTGAAGCAGGTAATCCAGTATGGACTGCAGAGACGACTGGGTCAGTGAGATATTCTGCTCCAATGCCCAGGAGGAGAAATGCTTCCACTTTGCCAGGTAAGTTGCTTTGGTGGAGGGCTTTCTGCTCTCCAAGAGAACCTGCTGCATCTGACTAGAGCAGGCTTGTTCTTCTGGATTCAGCCATGCAGCATCCAAGCTGTGAGGTGGAGAGAGGCAAGGTTTGGGTGCAACAACCAACCATGATCCTGCAAGAGTAGGTCCGGGTGGTTGGGAAGTGGCCACAGGACTGCTACGGCCAGGTCCATGAGCATATCGAACCAATACTGGTGAGGCCATGCCAGGGCAATCATAATGATCTGTGCCTTGACCCTCTTGATTTTTAAAAGGACTTTGCTGAGGAGCAGAATAGGTAGGAAGGCGTACATCAGGTCTCCTGAGCATGACAGGAGAAAGGCATTGGAAAGTGAGCCTCTGCTGAGGCCTTGCAGAGAGCAGAACTGATGACACTTTCTGTTCTGTCTGGTGGTGAACAGGTCTACTCAGGGAGCTCCCTGCTTCTGGAAGAGCATTCTGACGACCTACAAGTAAAGGGACCACTTGTGGTGAGAGAAGAAGGACCTGCTAAGGCGATCCGCCAGTGTGTTCTGGATGCCAAGGAGGTGCGAGGATTCCAGGTGGATTGCATGCTGAATGCAGAAGTCCCACAGATGGAGGACCTCCTGGCACAGAGCCGATGAATGAGCTCCCCCTGGCTGTTGACACAGAACATGGCGGCGGTGCTGTCCATCAACACTTGCACCACCCGACCAGACAGTTGGGGAAGGAAGACTCCACAAGCCAGACCCAGGCTCTGAGCTCCCTGATGTTTATATGTAACACATGCTTCTCCCGAGACCATAACCCCTAAGTCCACAGAGTATCGAGACGCGCTCCCCAACCAATGAAGGTCAGATGCATCTGATATCAGGGAGACCATGGGTTGCAGGCTCGCGAACAGCACACCGAAACCACAATCGGGTTGGACCTCCACTGCAGGGAGGTAAGTACCCTTGGCGGGATTGTGATGACCGTGTCCAGGTTATGTCTGGCCGGGGAGTAAACCGATGCCAGCCACATCTAGAGGGGACACAGCCTGAGTCTCACATGTCGGACAAAATATGTGCATGCTGCCATGTGCCCCAATAGTTTGAGACAAACCTGGGCAGTGGTGAGCGGATGGGTAGGGACGCTGGTAATCAGATCTGCCATTGCCCTGAACCTGGCTTCTGACAGGAATGCTTTGGCTTGGGTAGAGTATAGTACTGCTCTGATAAACTCTATCCTTTGGATTAATGTTGATTTTTGTTCATTTATCAACAGGCCCAGAGCTTGACAAAGGGCTTGCAACTTCTTGACACTGCGTTTGACCTTGGCCCTGGAGCAGCCTTTGATGAGCCAGTCGTCGAGGTATGTATAGATCTGGATACCCCAACATCTGAGGTAGGCCGCCACCACCAACATGCACTTTGTAAACACCCTTGGTGCCGTTGGTAGGCCAAATGGGAGCACTGCGAATTGGTAGTGGGTGGTCACAACTACGAAACATAGGAACCGTCTGTGTCCCTGAAATATCGAGGTGTGAAAGTAAGCGTCTTTCAGGTCAAGGGCAGTGTATCAGTCTTCTGGATCCAGGGAAGGAATGATGGAGGGTAGGGACACCTTGTGGAACTTCAACTTCTTGAGATACTTGTTGAAGCTCTGCAGGTCGATGATGGGGGTAGACCTCCCTTGGCCTTTGGGATCAAAAAAATAGCGGGAGTAAAACCCTTTCCCCCTCAAGTGCAGAGGGACTTCCTCCACAACTCCCACCCAGAGAAGGCCTTGCACCTCCTGAGTGAGCTGATGTTTGTGAGAAGGGTCCCAGAAGAGGGACGGGCAAGGAAGGAAGAGAGGGGGGATAAAAATAAATTGGAGGCTATACCCCCCTGCTACTATGCAGAGTACCCACTTGTCCAATGCTATAGAGGGCCAGGCAGGGAGGAAGGGAGAGAAGCGGTTGGAAAAAACAGGGGTGCTGGATCCAGGACACAGGCTGGAATGTCACCCGTTAGCACACCCTCAAAATACATGCTTATTACCCCATTGGTTGCAGGTAGAGCTCGAGTGAGCAGAGGAGGCCCGCTGTTGGCTGGTGCTTG
This sequence comes from Malaclemys terrapin pileata, assembly GCF_027887155.1. NCBI lineage: Eukaryota > Metazoa > Chordata > Testudines > Emydidae > Malaclemys > Malaclemys terrapin. The sequence goes on from NC_071505.1 coordinate 48,935,244, forward strand.
TTGCCCTTGCCCTTTCTGCAGAAGGGCTCTGATCGGGAAAGGCTTCCTGTGGAAACTTGTGGGTCTGCTGCAGTTTGAATCACTTTCTCACGCATGCCGACATCTAAAAGGCCCGTGAGCGCAAGGTAGCCCTAGAGTCTTTCAGGCCATGTAACTTGCTGTCTGTCTGCTTTGGGAACAGTGCCAGACCATCAAAGGGGAGCTCCTGGGTGGACTGCTGAACCTCCACCGACAGGGCCAACAACCGCAACCGGAATACCCGCCTCATGGAAATGGCCAAAGCCATGGTCTGGGCCACGGAGTTCACCACATCTGAGGCCGTTTGGAGGGCTGCCCTGGTCACAGTTCTACCCTCATCTAGAATAGCAAGGAACGCCTTCCTGGGATCCTCTGGCAGTGAATCCGCAAACTTGACCATGGACTGCCAAATGTTAAAATCATAACAGCCAAGTGGGGTCTGATGGTTGGTCACTCTGAGCTGGAGGCTGGCCCTGGAATAAATCTTTCTGCCAAAGTGATTGAGCCTCTTCACCTCCTTATTCCTAGGGGTTGATCCCGATTGGCCCTGTCTATCGCACTCATTGGCTGCTGAAACCACCAGTGATCTTGGAGTGGGGTGTGTGTATAGGTATTCAAATCCCTTAGCAGGGATGTTATACTACTTCTCCGCCCGCTTGGAGATGGACGAGAGGGTTTGCCACAGGGCCTTGATCAGTTTCACCACTCCCTCGTATACTGTCAATGCTATCTTGGAGGGAGCTGCTGCACTCAACACATCGAACAGGGAGTCCGAGGACTCCACCAGCTCCTCGGCATCCAGCCCCAGGTTCGATGCCATCTTCTTCAAAAGCTCCTGGTGGGCTCTTGCATCATCCTGGAGCGATCGTGTGAGAAGGCTCCTCTATCGCCTCATCAGGCGAAGATAAGGAGGAGGCAGGTATAAGCAGGTCTGCCAACTCCACTGTCTCTGCCAGGGGAGCATCAGCTGAGGTTGGCTGTCCCTGACTCCACTTCCAAGTCAGGGGGCATGCGTGAGACTGTCGCCGACCATTTTTCAGATGCCCTTGAGACCAACTGATGCCCCTGCGATGGTTGGGGAAACCCCCAGGGGTTCCATAGTTGCCAGGGGGCTGGCCACTGGCCCTGGGGCATGAGCCACTGGTGGCCCAGAGGGAAATGCAGATGCCCCCGGTGGGGGGCCTTGGCCTGCAGGCATGTCTTCCTCCTCACTTCAGAGCCTGCGGAGGGGGAGACTTGTCTGGAGGACCAGGATGGAAAAGATGCTGCCTGTCTCTCTGTTCCGGTCGGCTCTCTCCACGGACCTCCACTGGGGACCTGTACCAGGACAATGGCTCTCAGTACCATGACTCCAGTGACTGGTGGCAGCATTCGGCAGATTGGTGACGGTAACCCGGCGATTGACACCTCACACTGATGGAGACCACTAGAAGGGTCCCAAGCCAGGTTTACCCCGTAAACGGGGTACCTCACTGGCCGGCATGTGTGGCACCAGAAGGGACAATATGTCCTTAGTGACCTGAAAAGCCTCCAGTGTGTACAGCATCACCAGGTCCTGAGTACCTCTGCCACTTCCCGGGGTGACAAATGGGTCTCAAAGGGGGCTCTACAGCTCAACAGGTGCTGAAGCCTGGCCACCATCCAGAGGCGAAGAGCTACTCTGCGCAGGTCTTTGCTCTCCTCCGGCTCTCTCCGTCCCTTTACAGGATGTAGGAGAACACTCTCTCCTGGCCTTTCTCTGCTTTCTAGTTGGTACTGGAGATGGGGATTGGGGCTGGTCGGAGGTTGGTGCCGGCAGCGCTCTCCACACTGAGGCTGCTGTGCTTGGAGCCGAGACCGATCTAGTTTGCTTCGAGTCCGGTGCAAGAGCCAACTCCATAAGGAGCAGTTGGAGATGAATGTCCCGCTCCTTTTTCGTTTGTGGCCTGAAGCTCTTACAAATGTGACATTTGTCACTCACATGGGTTTCCCTTAAGCACTTCAGGTAGCTTCTATGGGGAGCACTGAGTGGTATAGGTTTTTTGCAACACAGTCACAAGGCTTGAAGCCCAGGGACCGTGACATGCCCCATCCCTAGGCTAAGTCCCATATGGGACCAACTAACTATTTGAAACTCAAATACTAAGGAAACTAGTAAACTATAGAACTTTCTAATAACTATATACAAAAAATTCACAACTAGGCACAATTGAGATAGGAAAGCTTACCAAGGAAAGGAGACGTTCTAGCACCGTCACTGGTGGTAAGAAGGAACTGAGGCAGGGGCGAGCCAGCGGCACCTCTTAACCCAGCGCATACGCACGCCACTCCAAAGGACACCAGATCTGGTCCCTTACGGATACCATGGATGGAAAAACTTCCAGCACCTGTGGCAAGCACACACACCTACAATGGAATGGACATGAGCAAGCACTCAAAGAAGAACCTATACATTAATTTTACCAAAAGAAAATTGAGCATTTAAAAGATGTTGCTAACCTTTAAATGTTCAGTGATCAAATGACCTCAGAGTTAGTGGAGAGCTATGCTACCTCATGTGATACACATTGCTATTCTCACACTCTATCATAGTAGAAACTTGAATCATTCCGCAGTAAGCCCGCAGTCTACACAGAGAGGGTCACCACACTAATGCATCATGGACAAGGCATTATAATGCATAGGTTGGGAGGGAAGAAATATTTCAATCCTGCATTCTGGCAGCCCAGTACAAAAAGGTGTAGTCATCTGTGTACCCAACTCTCTTAGCTTCAACCCTTTTTGTGTTTGCATGTGACTAGAAACAGAAGGAACTTAGTGGCTTGGAGCCCTGTAACATCCCACCGAAAGAACAAATAATCACCTAGCAATAGGGCAAAGACCTTCCCTCCAAGAAATACCATGGAATATTTAACCAAAAAATCCTATTAGGGTACATAGCGTAAAAATATTCACATCATCTCCTGTTAGATAAGCACCAGCAATAGACAGACACACATAGTGACAGTTCAGCACATTATGGGGAGTGACTGAGCTGCAACTGTGATAGAGTAGCTGGCCTGTTTTCCAGTCTTGGCACACCAAATGAGAGGGTTGCCCTTTTCATCAGTTTTCCCCTACAGAAAGGCTACATAGAGTATCGTGTACAATTTGGCTGCTAACACACTAAGTTGATGAATGATGACTAGAATGCAGGCTCCTAGTATGGGAAAAGATTTGCTTGTGTTGCTATTTGTGTTAGGCAAGGAGTACGTCCGAGTGTTTGGTCAACATCCATCTTAGGTGTTCATGGTCTTATTTGTCATGCTAAGATGTAACTTAAGTTATCAAGCAGGAACTGGTAAAAGAGAAAAGCAAACAATATGGATAAAAAAAATATGGAACAAACTAAGGACTGCATGGAAGCAAAATTAATATATTTTTTCATTAAAGTGAATTGATTTTATCCTAAACTGATGTTTGGCATTTTTGTAAGTGCCTTTGATTTCTGAGTAACTTCTCATAAAGGTGAGCTAATATTTAAGAAAAGAGACAAAGTATACAGCCAAATGGTCTGGGCATTACTGATTCTTTTTTTTTTTCCCTCAAGAATTCAAATGATCCCTGCAGGCAACCAACAACTGCTAGATCTGTGGAATGTGCTCTTTGAACTGTACAAAAGCCTTCAGCCTTTCGTGCATTGCTGCAAACAAAAACTGCCAAGTGTAATTATTTCTCAAATTTAATGTTATGGAAGTGTTGCATCTTTTTTTCACAGTTCTGAAAACAACTGTGTACAAAAATATAATTAATGAAAGCAGGAAAGAGAGTGAATTTCCCCAGCCAATTCTAAACTATATTTATTATCTTTGTAAACAATGGATCCAAATGAACACTGGGCAAAACTCAAAAAGCACTGTTCTCCCTTCAATTTTCTTACAACTCTATTTCTATGGGAGGAATCAAAGGAATGAGTCGGTGTCGTGCTTGTCAGAACATTTCTCCATCCTGGGTTCTTTTTAAAATGAAAAAAATATTTAACTTATATTAAGCCATCAAAAAAAAAAATGCTGACAGACCAACAAAAGAAAGAAAATTCACAGTGAACACTGCAACACTTTTCTTAACTTACCCCACTGTACGTAGGCAGTGCGGCACATATGTATATGCTATATGACTATTATACAAGCACCGTGGAACAGACAAATCTTGTGTGTTTCTATAGGTTTAATAAGACCCTTGCAATTTTGAATGTAGGTATATTTATGGGTTATGTTTCCTTTTGTTGGTGATAAGACTATCTCCGTGGTATTTGGGGGGCGGGGGTAGTTTGTTTGTTGTGTTTTGTTTGTTTTGTTTAAGGTCTGGGATGGTGGAAACAGAAGTGAAGACAATCAGCCCTTAAACAAAAGTTACCAAATTTTGGGAACTGTTGCAACTGAAATTATTTAGCATCAGAGCAGTAACATTTCAACTCGAAGCTTGAAGAATATTTTTACAGTGCTGAAGAAATATGCTTGGTGCTGAAGGGAGAGAGGGACTCTTTCCCCTTTTCTTTCTTGCCACTTCCAAACCTGCCCATTCTCTGTTCTCCTCTTACCTCCCTCCAACACAGCAGGTGGTGAGAATGTGCTGTGCTCCTGTAGACTACCAACCTGCTCTTCTTCCTCAACCAATAAGATTATCACCACTCCATGTTCTTCCTGAAATACCTGGTCAATTTGGGGACGGGAAGTGGGGGAAGGATCCATTGGGGAAGCACTCACACACACTTGAAACTGTAATGCCTTCCTGATAGAGGCTTGGCTTCCTGCTCAGGCCAGGTGTTCCAGAAAGCAAGAGTGGAGTCACAAATGCAAGATATCCCACCTTTAAATGTATAAACTTAATTCTTCTCCCAGATATAGTTGCCAAAAACATACATGCACTGGTAAACTCTATAATGGGGTGTTTGTATATGAAGAAGGGTGAGTTAAGGTTATGCACTGGAGTGTGATATTGTATAGCTTGAGAAAAATAGTATGTGACCACGTCTCATGACATGGTAGTCCTCATTGCTACAAATGCGTATCTAAGGTTTTTGGTTTTTTTAAGTTGCTCATTATGTTCATTGTATTATTTGAGAAATAGTTATCTGACCATGCAATGAAACACTATATCATAATGGATACGCAGTTAAAATTGTGAAAAAAAGACAAAAGGAAATGAGACAGATAAGAGATGAAGAAAGAGAATGGTGAAAAAAAAAAAAAAGCAGCAATGAATACCAGTAACGGGTGGGGACAGATGTAGGGCTATCAAAAACAGGTAGCTTCAACCCAACAAGGTTGGGAACTACTCAAGTAAGAGGTGTTCTACTGCAGTATAGCTTTCACACTGGTGCAATTTGATATTTTTAACATGGAACGAAACCAAAAGAGAATAAATGTATGTTATCAGTAACTATTTCCTCCCCTATGAACTCAATCTGGTGGTCTGCACTACGGCAAACCTAGGTCATAAGGGGCTGGGAATAGTGCAGAGAAACAGCTCCTCAGGAAGAGGATTACCTTGCATCACTCAAGAGTAACTCTCCTGACAATTAAGGAAGTTATTTATTTGATGAGTCTTCTCCAATCCTCCTCAGGTAGGAGGAGAGGAGTTATATCATTAGACATGAAAAAGGCCTTGAAAAATTTAGAATACTAAAAAGATCCTCTGGACTGGAAAGTACATCGAAAATCTCTCATCTCCAGCACAGTACTCTCCAGACAGTTGCATTCTGGCAGATTATCTAGAAGCTGTAAATGTTAAGTTTTTTATTTTTTAATGCACAACTATATACATTTTAATTCAATTTCTTAATTGTGATTTGAAGTTGTTATTGTTTGTGGTCACTACTGAATTAACTTATTATTAAAGAAAGGGGAGCCATATGAGATGCTACAAATTACACCAGAAAAATGAACTCCTTGCGTTAATCAATAATGTTTTCTCAAAATGTGTGCACCTAGGTAGCACTGGCCACCTCTCCAAGTTACCACAGTTAAGAGGAAGTTTATAGAAGTAACTGAGGCCTGAGGACCAGCAGACCTCATTGTTCTCTCACTTAATATTGGCTCTACACTTGTATAATGCCATTGACTTCCATGGAGTTACTCCTGATTTATAGTGGTGTAAGGGAAAGAAGAATCAGGCCCAATATGTTTAACCACTCCTAGGATCTATGTTCAGATTCTTCAACATTACCCTGTTGAGAGTCAGCCTGTTTTATCAGTGCACTAGCTTCAAAGAGAAGAAACTCCAAGTAAAGGTAAAACTAACGTTCTTACCCAGTAAAACTACTTTGGACTAGAGTCTTGAGAAACAGCAGAAGTAGGTTTGAAATTCCTTTTACTTGCCTGTTCTCTGTGAAGGGTAAATACTGCATAATGCATGCAGTCAACCCATGGACTGGGTATACTATCTTGCCCGTAGCCTGTGCAGAGCTGCAGAAGGAGGAACCATCAGAATAAAACTATCTAACTGGTGGTCTCTGCAATAGTCATCCCGGCCAAAATATTGCTTATGGACATTCTTAATACATTACCAAGCCAAGGAATTAACAGAGAATGAGACACAATGACAAATGCACATAAACAAGGATGAGGCTAAGGGGAAGCAAAATTGCACAGATAGGGTGAAATTCTGTAGTAGGTCTACACACAGGATGGGTAACTACAGAGTGAATCAACTGGTGGACTGTTCGCAAGGAAGCAAGATTCTATGCCAACATTGCACCACGTGAGGAAGAATTAAGGGCAAACCAGTGGGGCAGAGATGTGACCTTTGGGTCTGTATCTATGCAATTCCACTATGCAAGGCTACAAACACTTCAATAAAGTTTACATAAAGTCACAACGTTACACCCCATCTGCAAGTTGAATAGTGGAGCCTATCTCCCCTAGTCTCTACCATTTGCCAAAACAGAGCCTTTGATGCAGACTTTGTACAGGAACTGGGAAAGAAATTTTTTTACCCAAACAATATATGCAGAGGGGAAGAGAAGAGCCACCTAAGTATGCTTAATGGATTAAAGGAAAAAAATCCAAGAGAAACCCAATGGATCTTAAAGCCTTGGTGAGCTGGAAAAAAAACATTTCTCACCCCCTTCATGATTGGAAAAAAACAGCTCTGGAATCCAGCAATTATATAAATAAAGGCACAGTATCAGAGTTACAGTTCAGGGGAGCCTATGCAACACAGGTATTGCCATACCAGATCAGACCCAAGGTCCATCTAGACCAGAATATTGTCTTTGACAGTAGCCAGGGCAAGATGCCTCAGGGGAAGGTGCAAAAAACCTCCATAGTAGGCAGATGTGGAGTAATCTGTTCCCCTTGAAGGCCTCCTTAATAGTGACATATTAGTTAAACTCTGAAATATGAAGTTTGATCTCCCTTGACAAACAATTCCAAACATGTGGATCTGTGGAGAAGCATTACTGTAATGATTCATTTCTCTTACACTTCCTAAAATTTTAAACAGAATTGATTAAACCAATTCTGACAAAAGAATTTGCTCTTGGGCAGAGACTTTAATGCCAAGTTTCAATCCAAAGCAAAATTTTAAAGACCGCTTGTTAATCTCGGGGGGGTGTGGGGGGGAAAAAGAGGTTTATGATGGATTGTTAATCAGGGAACTTTTATTTTCGTTGTGTTGGCAAATGCCTTAAAAGATTGGTTTTCTCTCTTCAAGCTTCAGGATTCCAATAAATAAATAAAAATACCATTTGTAAACCAAACTGTGGATTCAAGTTCAGAAAGAGATGAGACTAAGCTTCCAGCGCTACATACCAGAGCAAAAAGGTATGAATTAAACATTTTTAAAAGACAGGAATAGGAAAGTGGAAAGGATTTATTTCAGACCTAATGCAAATTTTGGAAAGATTCTAACTTGTATTATGAACAGAAAAAATGGAATTCTTGAATGGTCTATCTGTTCTGGTGTTCTGTTTCCCATTGTGCCTTATTCTAGATTTTATAGAGAGTCACCTCAGTCACTAATAACAACGGACCTGGCCAATTAGACAATAATATATTACAGTTAAGAGGGGGATACATTACTGACTCCAGACGGTGATCAGTTTATTTCTTGAAGCAAAAGTATTGATAGTTCTTATAATTTTTGTATCTGTACAGTTAAGGCTGTGTTGGAGTTTACAATCAGGCAGGAGTACAGTTTTTCTGTCTCACACTCTATCAATTTAATTTAGTGTTCAAATCTGGCACAAATACTCAGAATAATCAAATTTTCTATGTAATTCACTTAGGAAATACTCTTTAACTGTGCTGAGAAAACATATTACAGTGCTCTCCTTTTTGAAATTTTATTTGGTTTTCCTCAGTTACATAGCTACACAACACACCCAAAATGTTGATTGTTAGAGAATAATAATAGACTATAGATGGATCTTTGACAGAATTAATGGCCTACTGGATAGGGGGAAGCAGTACATTTGATGTATTTTGATTTTAGTAAGGCTCTCGACATTATCCCATGTGAAATACTCATAAGAAAATTAGAAAAATTCCATCTAGAGAATATTGAAGAGAAATTAGCAAAAGACACAAAAACTTACTTCCCCCCACCCAGTACATCAGAAGCAAGAAGCCTTCCAAACAATTGTGAACTCACTGATGATCAGGGTGATAACGGAGCACTCAAGGAAGACAAGACCATTGCAGAGAAACTAAATTAATTATTTGCATTGTTCTTCACCGCAGAGGATGTAGGGGAGATTCCCATACCCGAGCCTTTCTTTTCAAGTGACAAATCTGAGGAACCACCTCAGATGTGGTGACAAAAAGGGGGGTTGGGAACAAATTAATAAATTAAACTGTATTAAGTCACTGGGAACAGATGGTATTCACTCAAGAGTTCAGAAGGAACTCAACTATGAAATTGCAGAACTACTAACTGTGGTATGTAACTTATCGCTTAAATCAGCATCTGCACCAGACAACTGGAAGAGAGCTAATGTGACACCAAGTTTTTCAAAAAGTCTCCAGAGGCAATCCTGCAAATACAGGCCAATAAGCCTATCTTCAGTATCAGGTAACTTGGTTGCAACTAGAGTAAAGAACAGAATTATCAGACACATAGATGAACACGATCTGTTGGAGGAAGAGTCAACACAACTTTTGTATAGGGAAATCATGCCTCCTCAATCTATTAGAATTCTAGGGTGTCAACAAGCATGTGGACAAGGGTGATCCAGTGGATATAGTGTATTTGGACTTTCTGAAAGCCTTTAACACGGTCCCACATCAAAAGACTCTTAAGCAAAGTATGAAATCATGGGATAAGAGGGAAGGTCCTCTCATGGACAGGTAACTGGTTAAAAGATAGGGAACAGATGGTCAGTTTTCACAAGGGAGACAGGTAAATAGTGGGGTTCCCCAACGATCTGTACAGGGACCTGTGCTGTTCAAAATATTCACAAACGATCTGGACAAGGGGTCAAACAGTGAGATGGCAATATTTGAAGATGATACAAAATTACTAAGTCCAAAGTTCACTGTGAACAGTTACAATGGGATCTCACTAGACTGGGTAGCAAAATGCCAGATGAGATTCAAGGTTGAGAAGTACAAAGTGCACACTGGAAAAAATAATCCCTACTATACATACAAAATACAAAATATATTAGCCGTTACAACTCAAGAAAGATCTTGGAGTCATTGTGTGTAGTTCTATGAAAACATTTGCTCAATGTGCAGCGGCAGTCAAAAAAACTAACAGAATTAAAGAAACCATTAGGAAAAGGATAAGGTAATAAAACAGAAAATATCATAATGACACTATATAAATCCATGGCTTTGAATACTGTGTGCAGTTCTGGTAGCCCCATCTCAAAAAAGATACATTAGAATTGGAAAAGGTACAGAGATGGACAACAAAAATTATTGGGAGTATGCAACTTCCATATGAAAAGAGATTAAAAAGACTGGGACTATTCATTCTAGTAAAGAGGTGACTAAGGAGGGGATATGATAGAGATCTATAAAATCCTCAATGTTGTGTAGAAAGGGAATAAGGAAGTGTTATTTCCCTCTTCATATAAACACAAGAACCAGGAGTCACCCAATGAAATTAATATGCTGAAGGTTTACAACTAACATAAGGAAGTACATCTTCATAAAATGCACAATCAACCTCTGAAACTAGTTGGAAGGAGATGTTGTAAAGGCCAAATGTATAACTGGGTTTGAAAAAGAATTAGATAAGTTCCTGGAGGATAGGTTCATCAATGGTTATTAGCCAAGGTGGTCAGGGATGCAACCCCATGCTCTGGGTGTCCCTAAACTTCTGACTGCTAGAAGCTAGGAGTGGATGACGGAATGGATCACTCAATAACTGCCCTGTTCTGTTCATTCCCTCTGAAGCATCTGGTACTGGCCACGGTTGAAAGACAGCTCTAGATGGACCTTTGGTCTGACCCAGCCCAGCCATTTTAATGTTTTTAACAAAGTTCTATCACCAACAGAAAAAGTAAGTCCCACATTTTCAAATCCAGGTGTCTAAAGTTAGGCTCCTAAATCCATCTTTAAGCACCTAAATAAAAGTCTATACTCAGAATATAGGTCACCCACTTGGTGTGAAAACATAGTTAGTGCTGCTAAACATAAATGCCTTTGTGTAGGCCAGGGACAGCATTCACACAAGAATACCACAGCTTCTCTGCAGCAGTTGAGGAAAGTTATTCAAAAGATGAGACAAGAGCCATTTCCTGGTTCACTCTCTTTCAAAGGCATAAAGCATTCCCGTTCCAGCTTTCCTTCCAAGCTCACTTGGGTGATGTACCTTTGATCTCACCTAGGCACTCTCCTGTTGTCTGATAAGACGAATAATTGTTCTCCTGTACTTTATGAGCAACAGGACCAAGTTAATATTGCTGTTGGAATCTGCATTTATTAACTTAGCAACTTACATGTTGCATTAGCACAGTTTTTTGCGTTTAATTTCCTATGTTATTTTTAAGGAAAAAAATGAAAAAAGTCCTTAAGGCAATAAAAGCACTTAATCCAACTCAAATACTGAAGAGGACATAACCTTTTAAATCATCTTAAATATTTACGATGCCATAAGCTCTTAAACTTCCTGGAATACTTAGCCTGCCTTAAAACCTTACACCACTCAAACTCCCTAGAGTGACATAAGCACCTAAACCGCCTCAAATCCTTCAAAAGGACACAACCTTTAAACCAACATTTGGAGACTAATTTTTACAGATATTGTCTGTTACTGCAGGCACAATTTTGTCTGTTTTTATCCACAAATCAGGCAGCAGGATATATAAATATTATTTGCATCCACAAAACCATTGTGATGATAAAATTATTTAGTGTCTGCAAAAATATGAGTGCCAGGTGAAAATCTAATCCCAAATACTACAAGCAGAATAACTAACTATTGAATATGCTGTCCATTTATAAGAGAGTAAGGTATTTTAAGTCTTTAGGACTGACTGGTGTCTAGGGACGTATACTGAAAACAATGGATTTAATAGCTGCACTTTTAAAAACTGCACACATGTATGGCACAGTTCAAATATGAACAACCTTAACTGTTTTAAAATATGGAAATGCTATAGTTACTATTCAATTGTTCATCAGTTTTCATCTATCTTATCTTTTTTTCTTCCCTCCACAGATTTGGGGTCATTCCAAATTACTACTATTTTTATGATAAGTTTATACATAACCAATTGCGTTATGTATAAAAGCAAATGTAGCAATATTTTTTAAAAGAGGCAGAACAAGTGAGTTTTCTTCCTTGCAGAACTCTAAAATACCTGATTCTATGTTGCTCAAACTTTAGAGATAATATGCACCTTAGGCAGAGAACAAATACAAAAATGTGCAGCACAAAAGAAATTTTACAATAAATTATGAGCATGTTTCAGAGTAACAGCCGTGTTAGTCTGTATCCACAAAAAGAAGAACAGGAGTACTTGTGGCACCTTAGAGACTAACAAATTTATTAGAGCATAAGCTTTCGTGGACTACAGCCCACTTCTTCGGATGCATATAGAATGGAACATATAATGAGGAGATATATATACACACATACAGAGAGCATAAACAGGTGGGAGTTGTCTTACCAACTCTGAGAGGCCAATTAATTAAGAGAAAAAAAAAACTTTTGAAGTGATAATCAAGCTAGCCGAGTACAGACAGTGTGATAAGAAGTGTGAGAGTACTTACAAGGGGAGATAGAGTCAACGTTAGTAATGGCTCAGCCATTCCCAGTCCTTATTCAAACCGGAGTTGATTGTGTCTAGTTTGCATATCAATTCTAGCTCTGCAGTCTCTCTTTGGAGTCTGTTTTTGAAGTTTTTCTGTTGTAATATAGCCACCCGCAGGTCTGTCACTGAATGACCAGACAGGTTAAAGTGTTCTCCCACTGGTTTTTGAGTATTTTGATTCCTGATGTCAGATTTGTGTCCATTAATTCTTTTGCGTAGAGACTGTCCGGTTTGGCCAATCTACAACCTATCCTGAAAGATGATCCTTTACTCTCACAGATCTTGGGAGACAGACCTGTCCTCGCTTACAGACAACCCCCCAACCTAAAGCAAATACTCACCAGCAACCACACATCACTGAACAAAACCACTAACCCAGGAACCTATCCTTGTAACAAACCCCGATGCCAACTCTGTCCACATATCTATTCAAGTGACATCATCATAGGACCTAATCACATCAGCCATACCATCAGGGGCTCATTCACCTGCACATCTACCAATGTGATATATGCCATCATGTGCCAGCAATGCCCCTCTGCCATGTACATTGGCCAAACTGGACAGTCTCTACGCAAAAGAATTAATGGACATATATGTGTGTATATATATCTCCTCATTATATGTTCCATTCTATATGCATCCGAAGAAGTGGGCTGTAGTCCACGAAAGCTTATGCTCTAATAAATTTGTTAGTCTCTAAGGTGCCACAAGTACTCCTGTTCTTCTTTTTATGAGCATGTGAATATCAGGTGACAAAATGTAAACAGTTGTGCAATCTTAACTACTGTATACCAAGCACTGCAAGTATCCATTCTCATCTATAGAGATGTATTTACAGAATATGGCGCAACCTAATGGTTTGGATGATCTATCCTGTTTGCATCTAGGAACAGAACACGAAAGTCCTCTCTCCTGGGGCTCCCTACAGACACTGTCACTCCTTTTATGTAAGCCCGCTGGGCCCTGATTAGCTGCTCTGTGCGGCCTCTTTCCAATTACCTGCTCCCTACACAGCCTCCCTTGGGTGCTTTAACCCCTTCCTTCCCAATGTGGAGTTAACACCCCATCACAGTCACCTACATATTATGTCAATAAGTGCTCAATGCATTAATGAATATATAAATATCAAGCCCTGAAAATTTATGTACCAATGGCAAGAGAGCCTGAGAGACAGTGTATGTATTACAACATCCAATAACTATAGCACTATCGCATATGAAAGTGCTCAATTTTCTCTACACCCAACCTACTACTTAAGCTACTCCCAGTTCAGTTTTTCACCCTGATTGTGTGTATCTTTGCCTTCTCAACTGAATGAATCAGTGTTCAAGTGTTTGATTACCTCACCCTCTAGTGGCTGGCCTAATAGTACTGACAGTTAATGAATGTTTGACCACTAATGGATATTTTAGTTCAAGTAGTCACTGGATGCTTCTCATAGTACCATAGCTTATCCTCCACTCTTCTGTCTTTTTTACATACTGTCTCCTTGCTTACCTCTTTCCATTTACACATTCACTATGGACACAATATAGATGTAAAACATTTGAATACCATCTGGACAAAAAACACAAATGCAAAAAAGTCTTATAACTACCTATTCTTGACTATAAAATAGCAAACTACTGTGAACCCAAATTTTGGTTCTTTGCTACTCCACTGATTGTATTAACAATTACCATTTTCTATGTCATCTTTGGCACTTTACAAATATTATCTAGTTAATCCAAGGTACTCCAATGAGATATTTATCTACTAACCTTGTTTTAAAGATGGAGAAAACAAGGCAGAAAGCTTCAGTGACTTACCCCAGGCCACACTGGGAAATATAAACAGTGTCACATGGTCTATAAATTGGCTGATGGACCATAAGAAAAGAGTTATGATTAAATGACAATGCATCAAGTCGTGGAGAAGTAACTAGTGGGGTACTACAGGAATAAGCATTAGGCAGAGTTTCATTGACAAACACCAGTCAGGACAGAGAATTACTATCAATGGACACAGTATAATTAGAAACATGGAAGAAAACAAATGAGATTCAACTCGGAAAATGCAAACTAAGATCCTGATCCTGCAGTTTTGAGTGAAACATAGGAGTTCTCTTGTTTAATGAATTATTGAAAGTAGTAAGCATTGTTGGCAATGATTTAGGATTAAGCCTTATTACAGGGATCGGCAACCTTTGGCACGCAGCCCATCAGGGTAAGCCCCTGGCAGGCCGGGCCGGTTTGTTTACCTGCAGCATCCACAGGTTTGGCTGATCGCGGCTCCCACTGGCCGTGGTTCACCGTTCCAGGGCAATGGAGGCTGCGGGAAGCAGCGCGGTCTGAGGGATGTGCCCTTTGAAAGGTCAAAGTATTAAAACTCATGATACTGAACTTGGCCGGCCATGGTCATAATCATGGAGTAATTCTTGAATATATCAGGTTTGTCACACGTAAGAAGCGAAGTGGTTCCTTGGCTGTATCATGAATTCTACGGGAAAAAAGAAATCTGAATGCCAGACCTGAAACTTTTGTTACAAAAACGGAGCAGATTTCTCTCCTGGCTATATAAGTATGGTTTTGAAATCTGGTTTTTAAGCCTAAGTCCTCTAACTAAAATTATTCTTACACTGGAGTTTGGATGGCTCCCAGCAAACATGTCTTTGATCTATGGGCAGTCTCAAACCTCACTGAAGCTGATGGCATGCTAGCTGCCTTCCACTCAAACTAAATGAAGGAACAAGTAAATGCCCATTTGTTCAGTGATCATTGAAACAATGGAAGCCACTGCCCAAAGCCTAGACTGATAAACACAGGGGTTGAGGATTAATTGGTGGAGCTTCTGTGTCTCTGTGTCAGATGCAGCCAGGAAGAAGGCAGAGAGGAGCAGAAAATGATGATATAAAATAAGCCCTGAGAGCGTGGCCCTGGGAGAAAACAAAGAGAGACCTTTTGGAACAGAGTGCTGGCTGGAAAAATCAGGCTGGAAAAATCAGGCTTGGAATTAGCAAAGGAAACTGCTTTCTGTTTGATTCTACTGTGTTCAGTGAAACAGGACTTTGTGTACATTCTTTCTAAATACAACAGGATTGCATAAAAGAAATGGCTACTTCAATTATCAATTCCTCTTCTTACTGGAAATAACCCGCCACAACTTGAATATTATCTAATTGCTTGGACCAAAAAGGGTAATGCTCTATTACTGGAACAGAATAATACCGTTGGGCTGTCCTTCACTATAGAACATATTTTTGCTTACTGTTGCTGCTTATTTTTATAGCTTTCTATACAATCAAGTGGAGCGAATTTCGTGTCTGGATCTTTATCAGATATTTTAAACCAGATGGAGGGATGGTGCCTTATCAGACTGCTCCTCTTCAGCTATTAGCAGCCATTCACATAAGGACAGTTTAAGAACTGGAGAATTTAGCTGTAGGGCCTCAAGCCAAATTCTTACAAAGACACAGTAGGTTCTCAACTTTAAAATACCTGGAGGCATCTTTTTCTTCATAAATTTTGTAGGACTTTACATTAATGTATGCATGTCTGAGATGCTTAGAAAGATTAACCTACTAAGATATGTATGTAATGAATTGTTTCAAATCCCTTGGTTGTAAAAATATCAATTAAAAATGGAAAAAAAAGTGGAAGAATCTGTTCAGAGTCCTCTGCTTCTGTAACTGGAAAATAAAACTACTCTTCTTCACAATGGATGGCTGGAGTGTCTCCCAGTTCTGTGACTGGGTTCTGCCCTTAATAAAGACCTCAGAAATCACTTCCATCACATCCAGCGTAAATGAAGGCAGTAGATGGAACTTGGGAATCGGAGCATCATTTAACTTTTCCACCGAAGCAATTGTCATCCCTAAAAGACCTGGTGATAGCACAGCTCTCCCCTCTGCACAAGAAAATCAGCTAAAATTGCCTTATTCTTTTTGAGTCAGAGTAAAATTGGGGAAAGGAGGTGGAGAGAAAGGGGATCAAAATTTAGTTTTATTCCACTGATGCTACTGCCTGTCACTAAAAGATGAAGAGCTGAAATCCCATCAGTCTGGATTTGCAGATCTGAGGGTGAAGAATTAATATTTTTCTGTTTTTGTAGAAAACTCCTTGATGTATGGCTCCATTATTGAATGTTAACAGCTGCAGTTTAAATTACAAATGAGGATCTATTAGCATAACCATACTCAGTTTCTATTTAAAACTAAAGATTTTAGCCAAAATTATGTCAACTGAGAACCCACACATTTGCATTTGTTAATATAGAGAAAGGAGAGAGAGAAACAATTTCCTGATTTCACTACAAAAGACTTTACTTAGTATGAGATCTAGAACAGTAACAATGTTTAAGAACATTTTGTAATTATTATTGATAACTCTTTTAAATGGTAGGGTGGCTATTTGAGACAACTTAAAATAGAGAGACTTTAAAAGGCAGCAATACTACAGTGTTAAAAAAACTAAGCCCTTTTTACAGTTCTCTCATCAAGCCCTTCTATTTTTTCTATATAGGAACATTTAAGAAGCCCTAAATAGCATTGTTGGGGATAACTATTTAATTAGTCTAGGCTTCCACAAAACAGATGGCTTTTGATCTTACACTTCTTAACCACAGTATTAGTGAAACTGCCATCTTTTGTAAATAGCTCTTCCCCTGAAGAGCTGCTTGTGTTTACTTGTAACCCACAATGCTAAGCAAAATGAATTTAAGAATTGATTCCCCCATACAAGTACGATGTTTAGTCCAATGTATATGCATAATAGCATATCCAAAACAATATGAGAATACTACGCTATATATACCACACACACACACACCCCCCTACCAAATGTGTTACATTAGCAAAATAACAACTTGTGTTATTGTCCATAAAATTGTATTGTATTTCAAATTCTACAGTGGTGAGTGATACATGAAAATTAATCTGGATATTTAGAATTAACTTCCTTTTATTGAAAGTACTCAGCAGTACTATTTTCTTCCTAGAGAGGAAATCAGGTCCTTGAGAGCTCTAGTACTGGCTATCTTCTCTGCATGGTTAATGGAGAGAGATACTACAGCTAAAGGATGGGACTAGGAATCAAGATACCTAGAGGTGTGATCCAGCTACCATTGAAACTAATGGCTTTCCATTGACTTTGACAAGAGTTGGATCAGTCCCCTAGGTTCTGCAATTAAGGTTTCACCAAGTCCCTTAATTTCTCTGTGCTTTGATTTCTTCACATCTAGCACAGACAGGTGACATAAAATCCTGCAAAGGAGATTTCATTCCTCTGCTACAACACAGCTAATGATTTAAGCAGTCTTAGTGGCACTCCACACTTCATTAAGTTGTGATACTTAATTCATTAATGTTTATAAAGTACTTTGAAATCCTCTAATGAAGTGCAACATACTATTATTAGATATGCAGTACCTTATGCCCCAAAGGATCCCACACAAAAAAATCCCTTTACTACTATTCTGGAGCATAACATTGAAGCTGTTGATCAACAGACAGTAATCCTACAAAAGGTTTACTGATATATGAAGACTACTCCATTCAGTTATAAGATGCATGTTCCATACCATAGTCCAGCTCCTAGCTGGCTCAATGCCGGGTCCCTACAATGAAATGTAGCATGATATCAGTCTACAAAATCATTACTTTTGTGAAGTGCCTTGACATCCAATCTTCTAAAAGGTGCCTCTTTATCTTACCCCATCTAGGCAAGATGAAATATTTAGCAATCATTCAGTTTGCCATGCTCTCCTTCCCTTCCCCATCTTGAAGGAAAATTATCTCACATTACACTAACATGATTCCACCTATCAGGAAGCAGAAAGGAAGGAAGACTGTCAGTCTCCCAACCCAATCTGGATTGCCAATCACCCACTTTCCAATCCACTTTAAGTAGGATGAGAAAGAGGCGACTATAACAAAGCAAATTACTGATAAGTAGTTTTCCGTTGTCATATGTCTTGTCTCTTCCCTTCCCTGTAAGAATTATACTTAGAAACAAGGATTATAAATGACTATACGCATAATTTTATGAGTAAAATATCTAGTATTTGAGACACTGTCAGCCTCTGTAAAATAGCCTCTTATTACTTGGGACAATGGGTAAAACATCTTTCACTTTCTGCCCAGACAGAAATTTGACTTCAAATTTTGAGTCAAGCTGACAGTGCTCTGGAAACTTTGTTACTCAGAGAGGTGGGAACTGCTTCAATATATAATAAATTAGTTTCCTCACCTGCCATTTTTATCACGCAGAAGGAATCTACTGATATTGCAATCGCTGCTCAATTACATCTTCCCTATTTACTGTGTTACAATCCTGAATGAAGTTCCCCTGGTGGACACTGAGCAGGTTTCTGTACATGTGGGTAGATCCAAGGCCCCACATGCTCTTGGCTTGATGGGTCTGAGCACAGTCTAAGCACTGTCTCTGGTTCTGGGCTTCTAGGCATAAATCCTGCCTCAGACCTCTCCCTACATAAGAACGGCCATACTGTGTCAAACCAAAGGTCCATCAAGCCCAGTATCCTGTCCTCTGACAGTTGCCAATGGCAGGTGCCCCAAAGGGAATGAACAGACAGGTTATCATCAAGTGATCCATGCCCTGTCACTCAATCCCAGCTTCTGGCAAACAGAGGCTAGGGACACCATTCCTGCCCATCCTGGCTAATAGCCATTGATGGACCTATGGATGAACTGGTCCCTTGGGCAGCAAATAACTCATTGTCTTAAGGGGTTTCCATTTGAATGGGAGACCTGCAGATTAACAATGCTTGATTGTTTTGCAAGGTTAGCCCTCAGCTAACACAGGCTGGAATCTCAGTCCACACTGGAGCTAAAAAGACAACAATGAAGGCATAGAGCGGTTTACACTCAAAAAGGCATTTATGGATTAAAATGTATAGCCAATTGATTTTGATTACACTTGCAGTTCCATATTAAAAATGTTCAAGAGACCAAATAGCCCCACTCAGACAATGTATTGTCTATAGACAAAACAGTATGGTACAGGAAAGAAAGAGTTAATACATCACCAATCCTTCTAGGAAGTGGGTTCTCGCAGAACATTCAGTTCACCTTACACAGAAGGTGTGGTCCAAAATACACCCCCCCAAAACCACTTGTATTGATACTAGACCTCTTTACAAGTAAAAGGCACTGTATATGTCAACCAAGACTAAAATTTCCCAATCACTTTGTTTTTCGGGTATTATGGTGTACCCCTCTTATCTCTGTTTTCAAGCACAGCATTCTAAAAACTAGTTGGGCCATGAAGGTACTCCCTACCTGTACTTACATAACTTGCTTTTGACAGTTTTCCTATCTGCCTTTGCCAAATGTTGAGTTGTACTGTTACAAGATATTATGGGATATTTAAAATAAGTAAGCAAGAATAAGCATAATACAATTGTGCATGATACTATTAATGGTTATTAATGTGGGTGGGAGGGAGAGAAAGAAAGAGATAGTGTAACATATGCATTGGCTAACATTTTAACAAAACAGAAATTTGATACAGACATGTATATACACTAACGCATCACACATGGTTCAGAAGCAGTTTGGCTGAACTGGAGTTTTACAATTGTCAAAACTAGGCTCCCTCTGACAGGCTGTTGTGATAGCACAGAGGATGCCTTTCAAAGCTGAGCATCCTTAAACTAGTGGAGGGGAAAAAACAACCCTATATATCAACTCAAACAAAGTTCTCCAAATGTGTGTGTGGGGGGGGAAGCCTATAAAAAAATCAAATAACTCAATTTTAAACAGAGGGCCAGCTTTAGTGGATCTGCATTTATTTACCCCAGGTGGGGATCTGAGCCAAAAAGCTTTGAGATGATGATCACGACATTGTTTCTGGGGAAATGTTATGACCATGTTTACAGCACATGGTTCGCCACTTCTAAGATCCAAGTATTGATAGGCATTATTATGCCAAAGGGCATGCTAATAAAAAGGAAGTACTTTTCTAGGAATTATTAATATGGGGGCATTTCCCTCATTTGAGGATAGCCCACAGGCTGACTTTGCTTTGGAGTAGGTGAGAATGAACAATACCAAATATTCCTTTGATGGTGAATCCTTACTTCAGGTTGGACAAAGATTCCTGAAACCAAAAATTCATTGTGGCTTTGCTTTGCATTGGCATCCTGTTAGTAAACATGGTGAGCTATAGCAAAAGGAAGATGTGTGCATTAAAAGCCTAGGAAAAAAGGAACAGAAGAGTAGTGTTCCAAGTGAGAAACTCAAAATAGTGTACACACGTTCTGATTAGCCCATTTACATGGAGAAATAGAAAAGAGTAAATCCAGCTGTCCACATTGATAATTTTAATAAATGAAAACTGGCAAATTATAAGTAAAAGATATCTAATTACAAAATTATACAATTGTGCCATACACAAATACAACCTCTATGCAAAAAATTGCTTAATACACATTCCTTCTAGCCTTTTATAAACCTATTATGATCACACAACTCAGAATTACAGAAACTAAAACTGGCAAAAGAGCAGAACAATGAAGTCTCTATGATAGCATCGTAAGTTAAATACAGTAGTTGCCATTAAAAAGGCAACATTTGCCATCATTTTAATTACAGGAAAAAATCTAATGATTTGGATGATAATTGGATGATAATTGTTAGTAAACACTGATTTAATGTCAAGCACAATAAGGTGTCAAACTGTTCTTTATTTATTTTCAAACAATCTGAAAACATGCAGTCTAGTCACTTCCATTTAAATATGTAGCCCAAAAATAATTTTTGTAAAAGCGTGCTACTAGCAGTAGAATTTTTTTAATGTGACGTCTTTTGCGCTCTACAATATTGGACAAAAAAAATGTAAAATGTACTTTGAAATAAAAGGTATATTTTTCTTATTCGTTTCCTCTTCCTTCTTATAAAAAAAGTATAGTATGAAGAAAAACAAATTAAAGTATTTCCATTTTTCAGTCTGTAAAGCTCAAACATACAGGTTAAAAAAACAAAATTAGTACATTTCATAGCAATATTCACTTCATTACTAATGTTAAAATGCTATTTGAAAGGACATTGTGTTGATGATTAACATTAAATATTTCTTCAACATGGAAAATGCATTACCATCAGCACACACAGATGAGGAAATAAATTATCAGTTCCAAAAAGAATTCTGTTTATTCACGCAAAGGAGAGAAATTTTATTGTCTGTGTCAATGACAATGGTAACATTTTTGCCTCTGAGATAGGTCACATAGTGAAGTCCCACACCATGACTTGGCTTCATACCCTAAAGGTAAACTAGAGTGATAGATGATAGATGGAAGAAATGGTGAAGCTGAATACCCGGAGAACCTAAAATCAAGATCCATTGCCCAAAAGGAATTTAAAAATCCCAAAGCATATTTCAAAAAGAGCAGGGGATATATAATGTGGAGTCCCTAACAGCATAACTTCATATTACAACACAGCCTCATAGAAGGGCATCTATGTCAAAAGCAATTTAAATAGGATATCCCTACCTTACATAGTAAACTTGCAGTCACTGGATTGAAAGAGGCCTTGTTAAGGCATCTGAAAACAGAAGGGACTAAAAATGAACACCTCACAATTCACAAAGAGGCCCTGTGTTTCAATGAAAGAGGACTCAATAAGGCTATTTAGCTGGCAAATGTTCTAGGATCATTTACTCTACATGGGCCCAATTCAATATCTATTGAACACAAAGGAAGGTCTCCCATTGAATTCAATGGGTATTAGATGAGGTCCTGCATGCAATACCAGACTATGATCTGTCACTCAAACTGGACACATGCTGTATAAAATTTTCAAAATTTAGTGCTTAAAGTTAGGCTCCTAAGTCCATATTTAAGATATTCAGATAAGTGACCTGATTTTCAAAAGTGCAAAGTACCTGCAGTTCCCATAAGCACCTGTTAGAAAATTTTGGCCATCGTCATATATTAGTGCAGTAATACACCGCTATTATTACTTCTTAATTAATACAGTAGCCTTGTTACCTGGCATCAAGACATCACCCAAAGAGCTGCCAAAGTACTAAAACACCCTACATACAATTGTATTTTACAAGAATATTAAGGTTGCAAAGTCAAGTTCTACCCGAACTCAGCCCCCATGTGCATAAGTTTCCTTTAAATGATCGCACACTATTTTTCCATAAAATCTCTTTCTCATTTAGTGCCTAGGATGGATGGTGCTCACTGAATGGGTAGCTATTCAATATTTCTTTTTATCCTCATCATCAAATGCGTGGCCCCCTTGTCTTAATTATTACACAGCATCCACACCCTGCATTGAGAGAAATATTCATTTCCTTATGGGTTTTTATGGCTCTCCTTACCATAATACTCGAATCCTTCACAACATTAATGAATTAATCTTCTCAACACCCTGCGAGAAATGATATCATTATCACCATTTGACAGATGGGACAGAATACAATTTTCAAATTCCAATTTCAAAACTGTCTAAGTTAGGCCAAAATTAAGGCCAAAATTGTCAGAAGTATCTACTAATTTTGGGACCCAGCTTGAGACAACTACAGCCTGATATTTCAGAATCCTTGGCGTTTCATGGAACTTATCTATATATGTTTAACGCACAGCTCCAACTGACACAGCACTTCCACAAATAAGGCTGCAAGTGTCTCATGATGGGCACCTACAAAATGAAGGTGTGGCACTGGAGGCTTAGGCAAACTCTAGGCCATGGATTGGCAACCTTTGGCCCGCAGCCTGCCAGGGTAAGCCCCCTGGCAGGCTGGGCTGGTTTGTTTACATTCCACGTCTGCAGGTTCGGCCGATCGTGGCTCCCACTGGCTGCGGTTCGTCGTTCCAGGCCAATGGGGGCTGCGGGAAGCGGCATGGGTCAAGGGATGTGCTGGCCGTGGCTTCTCACAGCCCCCATTGGCCTGGAACAGCGAACTGCGGCCAGTGGGAGCCGCGATTGGCCGAACCTGAGGACGCGGCAGATAAACAAACCCTGGCGGGCCGAAGGTTGCCGATCCCTGCTCTAGGCTTACGTATCAACTAAGGCTATATCTACACTACCCGCCTGAACCGGCGGGTAGAAATCGATCTCTCGGGGATCGAATTATCGCGTCTTGTCAGGACGCGACATTCGATCCCCGAATCAGCACTTGTACTCCATCAGGGCAGGTAGGAATAAATGCTGTCGATGGAGGAAGCCGCGGAGGTTGATTTGCCGCCGTCCTCACAGCGGGGTAAGTCGGCTCTGATACGTCTAATTCAGCTACGCTATTCGCGTAGCTAAATTTGCATATCTTAAATTGACCTCCCCCCGCCCACCGTAGTGAGGACGTAGCCTAAGAGTCTGTCAGGCTTAATGCTGGCACAATATTATTAAAATTCAGTTGTTAAAATTGCAATAAAATATGTAGTATTTAGACTTTCCTAAATGCTGGTGAACAGATGATTATAATACTCATGCTAATCTCTGTATGTCTCATGTTAAGAGTAATATCTGTATATTTATGTTACATAAATCTCACATGGCTGGGACAGACCCTTTGATAACAAGAGCCATTAATCATTGCTGAGCCTCACCCATAAGAAGGGCTATATCCATTAATACCCATTAAAAAGCAACATGTCCACAGGAAATGTGGAAAACACAGCAGGTAGAAATCAGTTTACAGGACAATGGAGAAGGGGAAGCTTCCATCCCATGGATAAGTCACACAGGTGGACTTCAAAGAATTACCTCTTGGACCCCTGACTACCATCTTTGCAGCTGTGAGTCCTGGGGTCAGAACAATCACCTGGCAGGATTTTCAGATAAAAGCTGCCTAGTGGAAGGAAATAAGGTTCTTTTAATCAGCCTGGACCCTAAGAGGCAAAGACTTTGTCTGCCAGGTAAAAGACCCCTAGCCGTCAAAGCTGGGATAAGCCTGAGAAGCTGAACCTATAAGATTCTGTTATGTTGAACAGAAATTTTATAAGATAGTAACTGAAGTTTATGTCTTTGTCTGTCTGTGTCTTTATTATTCTTAGTATTGTGCAAATATCGCTTGCTTAATTATCATTTAATTAATAAAGCCTACATAAGATTATTATAGGATCAGACTGACCATTGTCTCATTGGAAACAGGAGGGAGATCTAAGAAGAAATTGATCTGTGGCATGTGTTTGGCCATTTTGGAACAAAGGAACTTGGCCGTTGTGACATTACAGTGAAAAGAGCCTAATATCACAGGGGTCCACTTACTTGGTGCCAAGTGGGACTGAGATTTCCCAGGGGACTGTTTAAACTCTATACTGAGACAGCAAAAGCTTAGGGAATTAATCAGGAGTGCGATTAGCTGGTGTAATGCCTTAGCGTTACAGCCATAGCTGGCACTGGATTAACTTCAATATTATTAAACAATCTGCCCTGAAGTGGAACCCACAGTGATACCAAGCGGTGTGACAGGAAGTTCCTTACCTGTAACTGGAGGTTCTTTGAGATGTGTGGTTCTTATGCGTATTCCACATGTGGGTATGCACGTGCACCACGTGGCTGAGATAGAAGATTTCCAGCAAGCAATGTCCTTTGGTCTGCACCTGCTTACTTGCCCTACTCATGCTCTGAAATAGGGTACAAAGGGAAGTGCAAACTGACAGCTCTCCAGTTCCTCTCTAACCATGAATCATAAGGACATGAAGCAGAGGGGAAGGAGCGTGGGTAGTGGAAAACAGCTATGGATCACATATCTAGAAGAATCTCCAGTTACAGGTAAGAAACCTCCATTTCTTCTTCAAGTGCTGGTTCCTATGTGTATTCCACATGTGAGTGATTAATACATGGTATTTAAACAGGTTCTGAAGAAGATGAAGAAACAAGGAGGTATCTGTGGACATAGAGAATTCTGACTCCTAAGAAGGAACTGGAGAGGCAACTGTCTGCATCGCCCCTTATACTCTTGGTTCAGAGCACAAGGAGGGCCTGTGGCAGAGACAGAGCTAGAATCCAATTCTGCAGGGTGACACTCAATTACTAAACCACAAGACCATCCTTTCGCCCCTTCCTCATTCATTATACAATTTCCAATTTACGTATCAATTGGTTCTACAGACATGCTCTAGGCATTATTTTGTGGAAGTCCTATGACCACAGGAGGTCAGACTAGACAGTCATAATGGTCACTTCTGGCCTTAGAATCTATGAAACCATGACAACAGCCTCAGTACACAAAGAAAGTTTTGAAAATCTTGCTGCCAAACTCTAACATGCCTCTACTGTGCATGTACAAATGGCAATTTACAAAGGCTTACAATTAAGGCAAATTAGGATGAATTTTCATAGGAATGGAAACAGGCACATCCTTAATCCAGTGGTGACCCGAGATCAAATTTCAAGTCTTCACTACAAAGCAAACAGTTGAAAGACTTTTTTTTAAAAGGCAAAACAATGATTTTTCCCTAACAGTTGTCAGAAACGGCAGAACCATTCTTGCTAAAATTTTCAAAAAAAAGTTCAGCCTGAGGCAGACACCCAACATGGAGAACTTCAGCCTGAATAGGTAACAGGGTCTTATAGTTGAAAGTGTAAGGTAACCTTAACAATGGGTTTGCTACCAGCTCTGCTCATAATAAAAGTCATACACTTTGTTTCATAAGGAGAGTGCTTGCTCCTATTAATGATTTGTTCATAAAATCATAGAAATATAGAGACGGAAGGGACCTCAAGAGGTCATTGTAGTCCAGCCTCCATGTTGAGGCAAGACCAACTATACCTCAACCATCCCTGAGAGGTGTTTGTCTAACCTGTTCTTAAAAACCTCCAGTGACAGGGATTCTACAACCTCCCTTGGAAGTCTATTCCAGGTCTTTCCTAATATCTAACCTAAATCTCCCTTGCTGCAGATTAAGCTGATAACACTTTGTCCTACCTGCAGTGGACATGGAGAACAACTGATCACAGTCCACTTTATAACAGACCTTAATATATTTGAAGACTATGATCAGGTCTCCTTCAGTCATCTTTTCTCAAGATTAAACATGCCCCATCTTTTAACTTTTCCTCATAGGTCTTGTTTTCTAAACCTATTATCATTTTTGTTGCTCTCCTCTAGACCCTCCAATTTGTCCACATCTTTCTTAAAGCATGGCACCTAACGCAGGCCACAGTACTCCAGCTGAGGCCTTAGCGGTGCCAAATAGAGGGGAACAATTACCTCCTGTGTTTTATATAGAACACTCCTGTTAACACATGCCAGAATGATATCGCATTATGGGTCATATTCTGTTTGCAACCCTGCATATCCCAAATCCTTTTCTGTAGTACTACTGTCCTGCCAGTGATTCCCTAGGGTTACCATATTTCAGCGAGCAAAAAAGAGGACGGGAGAAGCCCCGCCCTAGCCCCGCCCCTGCCCCTCCCACTTCCCGCCCCCCCTGACCTCCCAACCCTCCCCCCGTTCCTTGTCCCCTGACTACCCCCTCCTGGGACCCCTGCCCCTAACTGCCCCCCAGGACTATCTAAGCCTCCCTGCCTCTTGTCCCCTGACTGCCCCAACCTTTATCCACACCCCGACCCCCAGACAGACCCCTGGGACTCCCACGCCCCATCCAACCACTCCCCACCCCCTGACAGCCCCCCCCAGAACTCCCAACCCATCTAAACCCCTCTGCTCCCTGTCCCGACTGCTCCGATCCCTCTCCCCACTCCTGCCCCCTGACAGTTCCCCCCCAGAACTCCCAACCCATCTAAACCCCTCTGCTCCCTGTCCCCTGACTGCTCCGATCCCTCTCCGCACTCCTGCCCCCTGACAGCCCCCCCCAGAACTCCCAACCCATCTAAACCCCTCTGCTCCCTGTCCCCTGACTGCTCCGATCCCTCTCCCCACTCCTGCCCCCTGACAGCTCCCCCCCAGAACTCCCAGCCCCCTACCCCCCCGCTCCTTGTCCCCTGACTGCCCCCTCCTGGGACCCCTGCTCCTAACTTCCCTCCAGAACCCCACCCCCTACCTAAGACTCCCTGTTCCTTGTCCCCTAACTGCCCCCTCCTAAGACCCCCCCCCCCAACTGCCCACCAGGACCCTACCCCCTACCTGTACCCTGACTGCCCAAAACTTTCTCCACTCCCCCCAAAAAGCCCCCCCGCCGTTTCTTGACTGCCCCCTCCAGAACCTCCCTGCCCCTTCTCCTGCCCCCCTTACCCTGCTGCTCAGAACAGGGTGTTGGGCTCTGTGCGAGCCGGACACGTGGCTAAGCTCCCCAGCACAACAAAACCCGGTCCCTGGCCCTGCACAACAAAACCCGGTCCCTGGCCCGGACCGGGTTGCAGGGGAGAGCTGCCCTTGTATCAGCACAAAGTGCTCTCGCTCCCGTTTTGCTACGCTGCATGGCAGTAACCGCTCCCAGTTGCAAAAGGGGAGGGCTGCACTTTGTGCTGAGACACTTGCTCAGAATGCAGGGCGGAGCTCCTCTCCAGCTGCTCCGGAGTCCAGCCCGGGACTTTCCTGCAGCCCTCCCAGCCGCTCCGGGGGAGGGGGGAAATCCCGGACATTGTGAGTGCTTTACAAATTCCCCCCGGACGCTATTTTTAGCACAAAAAGGAGGACATGTCCGGGTAAATCCGGACGAATGGTAACCCTAGATTCCCATTTTGTATTTATGCTGATTTTTCCTTCTTAAGTGTAGTACCTTGGCTGACTGGTCTATAATTCACCTAGTCCTCTTTGTTCTCCTTTTTAAAGACAGGTACTGTATTTGCCCTTCTCCAGTCTTCTGGGAGCTTACCCATTCTCCATGAGTTCTTGGAGATAATCACTAATGGTTCCAAGTTTGCTTTGGCTAGTTTCTTAAGTATTCTAGGGTGAATTCATCAGGCCCTGGGTATTTTTGCCTACTTCTGTCTCTTTTATATATAGGATAATAATTTAGTCATGCCATCCCTTTCACGCTCAAAAGAAAAAAGTGTTCATTTTTAACAACTAAATCTAGATTATGTTTCTGAATTTCCTTTTAATTATTGTCTTGACCTAAAATCCATTGAAGTCAAAGGGAGTCTTTTCACTGACTTCAATGGGCTTTTATGCTATATGCGCTGAGCATATCATCAGCACTTACAAAATAAAAATGAATAATATTTTAAGCTCTCATAACTTTTACAGACAGCTACTAGCATTGCAGACAAAATCAGAGGCAAAATCTACACTGAAAGAGTAAATGAAATGAAAGAGGAAGGGAGAGGGGGAGAAAACCATTATAAAATTGACACAAAATGAAATGGTGTGCAAAGCCCTGCCTCCTCCTACTTCTCCCACCTCTCCAAAACAAACACTTGCTCAGAAAAGTTTACTCTATACTATACTTTCCTGGGGAGGGAAAGATTGGAGTAACTGGCATGTGTGAAGACAATGACCGCGTTAACGTGATATCATCCAACCCTGGTCTAGTGCTTGGTGCCAGACAAAAGTCAGATAACATTTTGTAAGCTTTGAAAAATAGCAATAGATCATTTTAATACATCGTGTGCCTCGTAACCTTTAGTACAAGAAGTTAAAAGACATCTCTTTACTTCCTATTGGTTTGTGAATATTTCCTATTGTGGTTGGAATTTAGAATGAACATTTTTAAAAAAAATCTGCTTTTTTCCATAATGAGAAATGCTCAACCGGAAATAGTAACAAAGCAGTAGAAATCTATAACCAAAATTACTATCCCTGCAGTACATCAGAGCTCTGAATGAGATTAAGATTTCAGCATCAGTGATCCCCCAGCAAAGTAAAAAGAGAAGTGTTCCTTTACTTTGCACTGCCCAGCAGCGTCTTACCTCTAAGGCTGGTACTAGCACAAAAACATGCCTCTTCTCTTTTTTTAAAAAAAAAAGACAAAAATTTAAAGTTAAGTGGTAAAAAAGTGTGCTTCTTATTTTTATTGTCAGCGCACAATTTTCACAAAAACAAAAAATGATACCACTTTTTTGAGAAAAAAATAATATTCTGGAGCTTACTGTCACATCCACGAAGGGCACATACTTTCAAACTTTCTGCAGCCACTATAGCATTTTCCAATGCTCTATTTCACTTTTTAAACAATACCATTCAGTAGTACTGTAGTATGCATAGCATACACTACCACGTTAGAATCAGTCGGAGCCACAGATACATTATAAATCACTTACATCTCCTTGGGGTCCCTTCTTTATCTCCCTGTGTCGAGGGAAGGAGTAGCCTTTGTCTTTCTGTTTACTCTGGCTCTTCCTCCAAGGAGCTGTCTTTCACTTCTCCAGCACATAAGGATGAAGTTTCCTCAGCCTTTTAGTTATCTAGGGGAAAGGAATAGAGACAGGTGTAAGTTTGTCACTTTGGATCCTATATCAGGTGACTATAATGATTTATTTTAAACACAATTCAGTGTATTTACTGAAAAATATAGTTATATATGTATACAGTATACTTGGCAGAGGGTGTGTGAACCATTTGATTTATACATCTTCCTATAGCAAGCATCTAAAAATATGCAAATCAGTCACCTACTTCATGGTTAGGATTCATAACAAGCTAAACATAGCTCAGGAGCCAAACATATATTCTCATTTTACAGTGCCAAGAAATTCATAATAGTTTAGATAGGGTTCAGATAAGTACCTTAAGTTTTGGTGCTCATCCAAACCAACCCCCTATTTTGAGAGTTGCCCATCACTAAGAAATATTCTTGTTATTCTTAATGTTCACCTTCTGTTACACAAAACTGTAGTGTCTTGTTCTCTGTTGCCTATGCCTTATATAGTCATTTTCATCATGAAAAATGGGTGCAAAATGGGTAGCATTTTATACCAATTTTACACTGGTGTAACTGACTACTCAAGCTGAAGGGCATTAGGGAGTCAGGCCAATGGTAATTTCAGATGGGAAGTAGACAACTGATTCTTTTGAGTTTCATAGAAAATTTCCCTCCATTCCATTGCCATTTAGTTTACAGCACACTAACAACCTCAATTAGTTTTGAACCCAGAAGGCAGGCAGCAAACCTATCTGCTTAAGTGGAGACTATGTAATTCTAACAGTTGGACCAAACAAAATAATAAAATGAGGAAGCAAAGTAACAACATTTTTCCAGGCTCCATTCTCCCAGGCCAACCGTGTGAAAGTAGATGAAAAAGAGAGCCAAAAGTCTAATCTCTCTCTCTTGAGTCTCCAGCTGATTTCATCTTTTAGAGTCCATGGTCTCACCTAATGTATTTCCAGTATAGTTCAACTCTTACCCAAATGCTGGTCAGCTTTTATGAATCCCAAGTTTCCTTGCTAAGCAAACCTTAAAAACTAGGTATTTTGTATTTTAATATTTCTTCTGATTGTTAAACACATATCTTTTTCGCTTTAATCTCCAGAATACAGCAATGTTTTTGCTGTATTTTGGGTACGTGCAGATCAATGTATATTCCTTCAGGGAAGCCTTTTGAACTGGCAGAGAGTGAATGATTGACATCAGGAACAAAACTTTTTGCTGTCATAAAATGGCATGTCATTTATAGGAAAACCCATGTTAATTAATTCTTTCCATATATACCAGATTTGTCAGAGGAATATACCAGGTCCTTTACACTATTCTCCCTAATAGCAGAAGCAAATTAAATTGTGCATGGAAAAACACACCTCTTTGTGCTAGTGAACTGAATGTCTCCATGTATAACACATCTCTACTTTATGTGACAAAAAAGCTTATATCAACAAAAAGAAACTTCGCTTAGATATCAGTATGCAGCAGTCCCTTTTGCAACTCCATGAAATAACACCTGACTTTCATGTAAAAAAATCTAAAAGCTCCCTACACGTCTATACCTATCTATATTTATCACTGTTCTAGCTACACATTGCAGTGGGGAATTTGGCCTTATAAAAGGTATTTTTGTCCTTTGCCAGCTTAACATACTGGGTCAAAATACATACAGTGTAATAGTCACTCCCTCTAGTGGATGGAAACCTTCAAAAGAAGATAGACAGTAAGTCCTAAGACAGTAGACAACTAATGACTGTTAATAGTGTTTTACCCTTTATCTCAAGAAGCTGAATTTGAGAAGTAGTATGGCTCTGTGGATAGTGTACTAGATGGGGAGACAGAAGATGGGAGATCCATTCTTCGCTCCACCACTGACCTGCTGTCTGACTTCAGGCAAGTCCCTTCCCCAAGTGTTCCTCTGTTTCCTCTTCAACACTTTGTAGTCTTGTCTATTTAGAATGTAAACTTTTCAGTAGAGTTGGGTGAAATATTTTTGGCAAATAGTTTATTCTTGACTGTGAATTGTCACTATGACTGGCAATGAATAGCCAATGGGCCAGGGAAAGAGCGTGAGAATGATTCTATAGCCAGGGGATGCACTCACCTACGATGTGAGAGACCCAAGTTCAAGGCCCTGCTCCAATGAATATTCAATTATTTATAAGAAGTGGAACAGCTTCAACAGGGGAGATTGAGAGAAACCTGCCCCAGACCATCCCATTGCCCAGTGGTTAGGGCACTCTCCTATAATGTGGGAGACCCAAGTGCAGATCTTTTCTCCACATCAGACAGAAGAGAATTGACCCACCGTCTCCCACATCCCAGGTGAGTTCCCTAACCACTGGGCTAAATGTTATAAAGGAGACAATGGCTTCTTCCTCTTCCTCCAGGTTATGGGTGGGGGGTCTCTCTCCACTGTTGAGTGAAGCTATTCCTCTTTTGCTTTTGTCAAAATGCCTCAAATCAAAAACAAAAAATTCAGAGTAGGGTAGACACAAAACATTTTGTTTCAACCTGACCTGATGTTTTTTCTATTTTTTGATTTGCTTATACATTTTTTTATTTATGGTTTGACCCAAAACATAACATTTCCCCCCCGGAATTACCAGTGAACCAAAAATTCCATTATTCAGCAGCTGTCCTTTTTGGTGTCCTTTACCATGTGTTTCCACAGCACCTTGCACAACAGGGGCCTCATCTCTGTTGACGCCTTTAGTCCCTACTATAATACAAGTAATTAATGTGCATGTATAAGAGCTGAAATCTCAGCAAAGATCGCCTCTGCACAAGTTTGGTGAAATGCACTCTGCATACATTAAATTAGGTGACATGATGTTGCATTACACCATTTCCCAGAATGAACCCTATGAAATAAAAATAAAAATACTGGAAAATATTGTCCCCAACAAAAACACAACAACAAAAAGAGAGAAGCAGCATGGTAGTAGAACAGTGCACAACCTCATGTCTAGTGTGTACTTTATTCCCAATTATTTAAATCATTGGTTCTTAGTCTTTTCCATACCATGACCCCATTTCTAACAGGAAAGAAAACTGAGGTCCCCCCCCCTTATAGCTTTGTGACTAATCCTCTTCCAGATAGCTAGTGGAGATAGTCAAGATCTGCTGGTTGAGAACCGATGGCTGAAATCATGGCTATGAAGATCAACAACCTCCAAAGTGCAAATCAGTAAAATGGGAATTTCCAGCCTACTTGTTACATGTGTATCCATTTTATGGTTAGAAAATTACATTTTTCTGAAAAACTGATTTTACATATGCATTAGCTCAGTACCATCCCTAGTGCAACTCTATGTCAAAGATATTACTTCAGAGATAAAATTTGTCCCATTATATGTACAAATACTTGACTTGATTTAAATTGGACTTCCACTCAGGAAACAATTGAATTTTACAGGAGACCTGTGGGATAGAAAGTGCTGGAAAATATCTCCAGAGCACATGTATAGTAAGTTAGGCCTTTACAAACAGTAAGAAGGGTGTACATACACTAACTATATATGTAAATATACATGATTATGTGTGGGCCCCTACCAAATTCACGGTCCATTTTGATCCATTTCATGCCCAGAGGGTTTTAAAATTGGTCAATTTCACATTTTCAGACATTTACATCTGAAATTTCACACGGTTATAACTATGGGGGTCCTGATCCAAAAGGAGGTTGGGGATGGGGGGGGTCACAAAGCTGATGTAGGGGGGTCACGGGATTGCCACCCCAACTTCTGGGCTCTGAAGCCAGCAGTTGCAGAGATTCCTGCAGCAGGGGGAGATTCCCAGAGGTGGAGGTGGGTCTGTTCTCCCCCATGCTGCTGGGAGCCTTCAGAACTGGCAACAGCCATGGAGCTTCCTGCAGCTGGGGGAGGTACCCAGAAGTTGGGTCTGATCTCCTCCCAAGAGCAGTCATGCAGGAGAAGAGGAAGTCCTGTCCCTCCCCTGCCCGGCCAGGAGTAGCAGCTAGGAGCCCCAGGCAGAGGCACTCCCAGCAGCACGCAGGAGATCAGACGCACCCTCCACCTCTGGGAATCTCTCCCAGCTGCAGGAAGTTCCATGGCTGCTGCCTTCTGAGTCAGACCTGACTCTGAAAGCAGCGCAGCCGCGGAGCTTCCTGCAGCCAGAGGTGGGTCTGATCTCCCCCCGAGAGTGACCGTGCAGGGGAAGAGGAAGTCCCGTCCCTCCCCAGCCTGGTGGACTAGCTGCTGAAGCCGAGTGAATGGTAGGTGCCCCCGCCCCTCCAATAGCTAGATTTCACAGGGGTCTCATTTCACAGTCTGTGACGTGTTTTTCGCGGCCGTGAATTTGGTAGAGATGTAATTATGTGTTGTGGTGCAAAAGTTTTATCAGCATGACCTTCACCAAAGCTGATGAAACCACAAGTGAGTTATGCAGGTGATCCCAAATGAGTGTTGATAAAACTGTATCCCACACTACTATGTATTTTGTACACAGGATGTTACAGAAAAAGAATCTTAGGAATGTTTTTAAAAGTCCTTAACATTTATTAGGCTTATATACCTTACTTACCATAAATTCAATTCTTAACTCCTCTAAAAGTGATCTAAAACAGCTTACCCACACAAAAAAAATCTCACTGAATTTAAAGTCTGATATCTCTGCCTCATTCACAGCTAGACAGGATGGATTGGTCCCATTAGGAAACTAGGAATCTTCCCTATCCAGTGATATAAGACTCTTGTTTCTTGTTTCATAGGGTCCCAAAATAGCTGATTTTACATTTACAATATTTTTCACTATAGAAATGTCATTGGGGCAGGCTGAATCTTTCTACATCCTAGGACTTGGACAGGAGTAATATCAGATATGGGAGAGGGGAATAATTTTCACATTTGGGGAAAGAAAGAAGAAACTTTTCTGAGGCAGATTAATTTAAAATAAAACAGTTGTTTGAAATTGTTGGGGGGGGCGGATTTTGGACTAAGTTCTAATGAGATGGAATAGAGGGAAAATGCTGGCAAGATGGTCAAAGATTCATGATCAATTCATTTATCACATGGCTTAGTAGTTTAATCACACGGATATCAGCTCCACCATTGAATTAGGTGCTTAGATGAAGACTAACTGGTTACAAGTTAATCTGCACAACTATGAGACAACATAGGCTGTTAGGATGTGCAGTTGAAGGAACTGGCAGAATATATATTGGCACCCATGCTTCGAGAAATGTGGTCAACGTCTGAAACACAGGCATGTACCTTAGAAAGATCATAGGCTACTCCTAGATGCCCAATATAGCAGCTGTGGTTAAGTGTGCTTTTCTTCATCTACCCCTTGTGAATTGCTTGTCATTTCACCATTAAAGGCGTTCAACACAATCTAATGAAACTAGTGTAGAATGCATCTGCCTGCTTATCAGGTAGAATTTCACATTGAGAGAACATTACGCTGGTGCTCTGCAAACTACAAGGGCTGGTGATCCGTTTTCAGGTAGGTAGAATTCAAGATGTTAGTTTTAACCTATAAATCTCAAAGTTTGGGCCCTGCAATCACCACTCTTTCAATAAAATATTGTCACACTCATGTTAAAGTGTCTATTGATCTGAAGCTACCTAGCAAACAATGGGAGGGAGTTGCTGGCAGGGTGTTCTCCCTGTGATGTCTTCAAATCTGGAACTTGCTCTCCACTTTAGTTTGCCAGAGTTTAGACTTAACCTGCCAGGCCCATTACAGAGTTCTCCATTCTTCAACACCCTGACCAGGCTTTTAGGGAGAGATTGGGCTTATTTTACCTTCATTATATTTGCCAATGGATATTCATTTGTGTCAAACCTGGGTGATTAGTCCTTTTTGCTGAATTGATGTTTATATTGCATATTTTATTTTAAATGGCCCCCCCTTTGCATAGTGTGGAGCAACTATAGAGGATATGGGTTAAATTTTCAAAAGCACCTAAGTGACTAAGGAGCTTAAGACTCATATTTAATAGTGACTTAGGGTAGGTCTTACACTGCATCTGTGAGTGTGCTTCCTAGTGCAGGTTGAAAGATGTGCTAGCTCTCCTCAGGCAAGCACACTAAAACTAGCAGCGTGGTCATGGTGGCATGGGCAGCGGCTCCCACAAGCTGCCAGAGTGCAAGTCTGTCTGAGCCTCAGAGTATGTATTAGGGAAGTTAGCCCGAGTCACTGGCTATGGCACTGTGGCCACACTGCTATTTTTATCTCACTAGCTAGATCAGAACTAGCACGTCTGTCTACCCACACTGGGAAGAGCATTCCCCACTGCAGTATAGACATACCCCTAAGAA